>NC_092145.1:148856107-149159137 GCF_043159975.1 Macaca nemestrina
ACCTGCCACAACATTAAAAATTCCTAGTGTAAAAGAATCTCTGTTTTGAATGGTAGCTTTTTTTCTGGAGACCCCCGTTAAAATGCAAATGTCTTGTCTCGAACAGGTAGGATACTAATCTATACCCATCCATTAACTTCAATAGCAGCTGGTATTACACATAATTCAGCAAATAAATAGCAGCTCTTTGATTTAAGCCTCACTTTATAGACATGGGTTTTTCAGGGATAGCACTTAAGAGGCTGTAACTTTCTTTGAAGCTCTATGCCCTCCAACAGGTAAGTGGGCAGTAAATGACAGTAGTTCCTGGGGCTGTGCTGTGTGCAGTCTCTAGGTAGAGTTCAATTTTCCCCTCTATCATTTATATTTTTAACTAAGAATTACACCTGTCCTCATTCTCATTACTCACCAGAAATAGAATTATTATTTTCATGCATTAATGCAAAAAATAGTTATCTTCAAATGAAAAAAGAATAAAATTTTCATAATGAGGTAATAGTAGGTAGACTGTTCAGAAAGCAAGTATGAATAATTTCTACTCCCCATACTTTGTTGCAATTTATCAGACCCCTCCTATGTGTTTGTTGTTCTTGTGCTAGATGTTCTACATGTTTTAAACTTTTTCAACAATCCTGCAAAGAAAGGTAGAATTTTACCAGTTTTATGGATACGGAAACTAAAGCTCAAAGATAATTTTCCAAAGCCCCAGTGTGTCTGATTGCAGTGCCTGCAAATTTTCCTGATAGCATGCTTTATTCCATATTCAAAATGATATCATCTTCTTTGGGTTAAGACTTAAACAACAGAAAATACTAAACCTAGATCCAAGCCTCACTGATTTGCAGATTCTTGCTCTTGTTCCCTGTAAGTCTCTGCCCTCCTTTGTGATATGATTTATGCTCAGAGTCATTCATGCCTATCAGGCTTTATGAAAGAGCACAGAGAACAAATGATAAAATCCCAGTATCCCAGGCCAACAGCCTTGTTTGTCTGACTCCTGCTCACCCTTTTGACTTAAGCTGACCTCCTTCTGTTGCTTTCCTGTCCCCCAACAATCCTCAGGAACTCTTTGCTCCTCAGCCCTAGCATATCAGGAAAACCAGGGCTCCTCCATTAACCCTTCTCACTCTAGCTTCTTTCTTGACGCAGTGGACTTCATCATTCCTGCCCAGCCTTGCCCTGCTTCCACCTACACCACAGAAGTCTACCTGGGTCAACAGCTTCTGGGTTTGCAGCTGACTCTCTCAATGACCCTCTCTTTCTACTCCAGCTACAAGCTCTCCTTTCTTAATAACTTCAGATTTCCAAGGAACCACACACAAGGCTCAATGTCCTACGCTCATAAAGAGCACATCGCTGGCTAAGAAAAAAAGATATTCTCATTAGCAAAGCTGTTTATATGGCTGATGCCCCATATCTCCTGCTTTACTTTTTTCATACCTCTTAAACTCCTGGGAATCATCTGGTTTCTGACTATTGCTTTGGGCTTTTGTCTTAGTTGCCATAGTGTTACTATAAAGGAATAGCTAAGGCTGGGTAATTTATAAAGAAAAGAGGTTTACATGGCTCATGGTTCTGCAGGTTGTACAAGAAGCATGGTGTCAGCATCTGCATCTGGTGAGGGCCTCAGGCTGCTTCCACTCATGGCAGAAGGTGAAAGGAAACAGACATGTGCAAAAATCACATGGCAAGAGAGGAAGCAAGTGAAAGAGGGAGAGGTGCCAGGCTCTGTTTAACAACCAGCTCTCACGGGAACTAACAGAGCAAGAATGCATTACTGTTAGAACAGCACCAAGCTCTTTCTCATGGGAGAGTTCTTCTTCCATGACCCAAACACCTCCCATCAGGCCCCATTTCCAACATTGGGGATCAGATTTCAACATGAGGCTGGGAGGACAAACATCCAAACTATAGCCATATTGAACCTCTTTCTTAGCTGTTTCCTATCTCCTGACTTTGATTCTTTTCTCTGCAAATTCTTTAACTCCATGCTAAGTAGAGTTCCACTCCAAAGCACTCACTCCAGATTGCTAGGTCAAGCCTTACTCCCAGATTTAGCCCCTCCTGGGACCTAACTCTATGCTTACCTCTTTGAACTGTGCCCTGGGTCTGTTAACCCCACTCCCTCTCATCCCTGGGTGCACAACCTTCAATCATTGCCAACAGCTGCTGAATCTAATCCTGGTTCTCTTCAAAACTTGAACAGAATTAAGTAGCTGCCACCCTTACATTTTGCAAGATTTCTGTGGCAGAAGACATATTTTCCTGCCTATTCCTTAGTGTTATATAGCACTCCTTATCACCAGTGGATCTCTATTGTTCTCATTGCCCTCTTAATAAGTGGTAGCTTTCTCTCAGTGACAAAGGAGAATACAAAAGACAAAAAATGAAGAATGAACACTTATCAGCATAGAATCATATGGAGGCCTTCTTCCAATCAGAAGATAAGCTTTATAGTGAACTAGCTGCCTTTATCCAGATATGCTCCTCAGAGAGCAGTGATTCTCAAACTTTTGCAGCTATTTAAAGCACCTGTAAAAAATTTAGATTCTGGTTCAGTAGGGGAGGCGTGCTAAGATTTTGCATTTCTGATATGCCCCCAGGTGATGCCCTAGCTACATCAAGGTCCACACTTTGAGCAGCAAAGCCCCAGATCTACAGATACCTGGAGATGGATTTATACCTCGTTTCCTTTTCAGGCAGTACACACAAAATTAGCCCTGATCTCTGATTCAGACTATAGCATCTTTCTTTGAAACACAGCATTTTATAATACGTTTGAGCAAAACCAAGTGTTTTCAAACATAAAAAAATGATTTCTTTATTCATAGCTATAGATGGAAGCCTGAATTAATAGACACAAAACTTGTTTCTTTCAACAAAGAGATGAAAAAGAAGAGAAGAAGCGTGAGTTAGAAAGAGGCACTGAAGTGGCAGTTACTGGGCAACCAGGCAAAAATAAAGTTACTGAATTCCATTGCTGAAAGAATAGAAGGGCCCATGGGAGAGGGAGGCAAAGTCAAGCCTTCTATTTCAAAATGTTTTACTAGACCAACTCAATAGAGGACTTTACATAATGTAGACAAATAAGAATCTTGTCTATTATCTTGTGGTCTAGCGGCTTCTATGGGCCAAAATGTCTTCCTTTTTATCAACCCGAATCTTTGAGCTTTCACATAAACTAATTTATTCTTGTATACTCACAAGACTAGGCACCTGATTATGAATTATTCTGGGTATGGAATATAACTGAAAATGATTTCTAAATTTCTCCAATATTAATGACTAGCATTTATAAGGCACTCATTATGTGTTTTACATGTATCAAATCTCATTTGATTCTCTTGACACTGCAAAGAATAGGTACTCTATAAGACCCATTTGTCAGATAAGGAAAGAAGAGTTAAAGTAAGCAATGTGCCTGATGTCCTAGGAGTGATAAACAATAGAGCCAGGATTTGAACTCAGGCATCTGACTCTAGCCCCTGTGCTTCCAAATACTACACTATCCTGTCTCTCTATTATTTCTTTTGTTCTTTTCCCCAAAACTGGACAATTTCAATTTATTTTCTTATAAAGTTTCCCTGGAAAACTCCTCTGCAATTCTAATGAAAAGCCCTCCAAGTGGGCTCAAGAGCAGAAACTAGTTACTGAGAATCTAGCTAGAGGGAGTACATGGAAGGGATGTACTCCTCTTGCATATCATTCTTTCATTCATATTTCATCCTGGATTATGGCTTGGATTTTTCTTCCCCAACAATTCTTACTCCTGTTCAGTTTATTGGATGTCCTTTCTGAGTTAAGTGTCCTTTATTAAAAATCATACCTGAATCAGGATGTTTTAGGTTACAAATTTTAAAAAATAAAACTAGAACTGGCTTAAGTGACAATGTGCTAACTCATATAACTGAAGAAATCTTGAGCATGACTGTGTCAAGAATCTGGCTTCTTTTCAGCATCCTACATCACTTTGAAATTTTTGGCCACATGTGAAGCCAGTTCCCCTCAGAATTGTGGGATATTGATGACCAGGGACTCCCAGGGCCACAGCTCCTCTTGAGATGCCCCTTGAGAATAGGGGCATCTGTTCGCCAAACCATCAAACAAAAGTCCTAAGCTCCACTCTGATTAAACCAACTCACAATATCACTTGCATTGTAAGATGCATATTTTTCATATTGCAATATATCTGAAGTAAAACACATCTTACAGTTGATGTATAGTTATAATTGTTGGGGTTTTTTTCTCGTTCTTTCTTAGGGGTACCTAAAATAGTGCCCCCTTCTTGGTATCTAACAATAGGACAATAGGCCCAGACCAGTCAAAAATTATCCCTAGAGCTGGGGTGACTCCAATCCTGGTAACAAATGCATTACTGCTATTTCCCATGGGGAAAGGTGGAATGCACGTTGGGAAGACAATAGAAATGTTCTTTAAACAACTGAGCACATACTAATGGGGGAAAATCTAATAGTGCAAAGTCATTCGTCTATTTATTCAAAAAATGGAAGCATTTATTGAATGCCAACTATGAGCTGATACTCTTCAAGGTGATAGGATATAAATGATTAATGAAACACAGACCCTGCCATTGAACAGCTCACACTCTACTGATACTTACATTTTAAATTTATATAAACGTGTTTCCACATAAATAATAAAATTACAATATTGCAATAATTTCTGGGTAATGTTCTATGAATAATAATCAAATAATAATCAAATACAGGAAATGGTAAGGGAATAGATAACGTTAGGCAGAATGCTATACCCAAAAAGCACTGCTACAAGTGAAAGAAAACATGTTTCCCTGGCCCTAACAAAATCTGGTGAATGTAAGGCAGCAATTCAGACTCCAATTTTAGAGTAAGGATGGCAGGCCAGCTCACAGCTAAGACACATTCAGTGACTCACATATTTCAGAAAGACAGAAAATAAAGAAGCCCTGGAGATCAGATCATGACCTGCAGAAATGTAGGACGCCCAGTAGAAAAAAAACCCTGACAAATTCAGTCATGGTAACTCTGTGAAACACACAAATGATCTGGAAGAGGGGGAAGAACAATTGCCAATTTCATATACTAACCACCAGATCAGTACTATATTTATTTGTTGGGGAGGCTTAAACTGGGGGACACCCAAATGGAATTGGATTGAGCCACAGGGTAATTATCTAACTTCTATGAGATTCTTGGCTGGGAATAAATTTCTCTGCCTCAGCTGTGTGTAGTATGAGATAAATGACAGGCATTTGTGATCAGAGCCCCAGTGAGGTCAAATCACATTAGCAAAACTAGCAAATGCTTTAAGCAATCACCAAAACTTTTCGGGGGAAAAAAATCATTTCACGCAGCTGAAGGGGCAGAGATTTGCAATCAGCAGAAATTTTACTCCCAACTTGGCTTAAACATCTACTCTCTCTGTTTCTCTGGTGGTTCTTGTATAGTTCATATCTATGAAGAACATTCACATGCTGCAACTCACTTGGTCTTAGAGCATTATTAATTAATTTATGTGTTTCCAACATGGTCAGTTCTGGAACCAAGTTCTTCTTCACTATTTTCTAGGTAGAGTCAATGTGATTGTGTATTTGCTCCAATGATGGTGCATGGATGCTGGACAATGGAGAAGCAAAAAAGAGTGATCAAAAAGCTTGCACACATGTGGTGAGCATCTGATCTCATCCAGGAATGCAGGTCTAATGGTTGTGATCAACTATTATAAAGTATAAAGAGCCTATAAGAAGAGAAGATCACAAGATGGACCCCAGGAAGAGACAAATGTACTACCAAAAGCTTTCCCCTTTAGCCTATGTTGATAATCATTGCTTATTATGGGATGAAGGTACTGAATTGAAAGGGAAATGCAGAACCTTAATAATATGCGTCTTTGGAAAAGTACATACCTTTGACCTGGACAGAAGACCCAAATTGCCTACACTCTTGGTGCCAATAGGCATCACAAAATTAGTAGTTTCCAAAAATACAGCAAGCTGCTGTTTTTGCTACAGTATCCTAGAAACCCCCCAAATGCCACAGCTACTGGAACTGAGGCAGGAGCGGAATCTACTCACAATGGCTTATAACTGTAACTCAATAATAAGACTACTTATATTTTCTATAGTCCAATGAGAGCTGGTGGGAGTGGAGAGAAACAACATGAGGGGGTAGGGAGAGAAAGGATAAAGCAACTCATTAATAGTCTATGAAATGAATTATTTTGAGAGATATAAGAATGAATGCAAATGTGTCTTACATATTGTTAAATTACAAAGAAAATAATGTTTTATAGAATCATACAGATTACAGGCTTCCTGCACCTTCCTAATCCCAAATTTAGCCAGCCTTTCACCAACATGATTTGACACTTAAATTCATCAGTGGGTCTATAGCAAGATGGCCTTAGGCTCCTAACAATTTGAACCTGATGATCACCGCAATTTATTTAGGCAACTTTCAACTTAAACCCAATTTCCAAGCTGCAAGACAAACCCTACAATTGCTTTAAGGCACTTGGAAATCTTTATATATATCATATATATATATATATGATATATATATATATATGATTCTTTTATTCCATTATCCACGTCACTGATGAAAGCCTTTCTATTTTTAGAACCAAGGCCTAAGCCCATGGAAATCCATTGTTGCTTTCACCCTTAGGATGGTACTGCCCCATCTGTAATGTTCTCAGAGTACACTTCTCCACAGCAGAATTCGTGACTAGTAAGTTCAGCAACTTGACCTAGTTTCAGTAAATGGGCTAGGGGCTATACTAGATATCACCCAAGAAGATTTTCAAGGCATTCTGCCATACTAAGACAGCTGAGAAGCAGCTCCTCCTAGCAGTCCTGTCACAGAAAGGAAATGTTGATTGAGAAATAGCCTCAGTATTTGGTCAAGTTGCCACTGACACAATACAGCTGGAGATAAGATCCAATTATCCAGAATATTGAAGCCAAAGCTTACTGCCTTCATACCCAATCATGGCCTGCCCGGAATTTGGCTTGGTTTGTTTTCAGTCCTCATCTGGAAGTGACAGAAATAAATAGTTTCACTGCCTCAGATAAGTGGGAAGGATGGAGTGGAGATGGTATGTAAAATAACTGCATGACAGTGTAGCTTGTTGGTTGAGAACGTGGGTGCTAGAGCCAGGTTGCCTGGATTTAAATCTCTCTGCCAGCCATTACCCATGTGTAACTTTGGCTAAGTTATTTAATCTCTGTGTCTCAGTGTATAGCAGATGCACCTGACAGCAATAACAATGTAAACATACCCTGAGAATGACCCTGTATGGCAGACGCACCTGTCAGCAATGATAACATACCCTGACAATGACTCTATGGTGTAAGAAGAATGCATGTTTGGAGTTCCAAGCTAAGGAATTCAGGAGTGGCCACCCAGAGATTCATTCCTTATCTGTGAGGAACATCTGAAGTCCTGGCTCATTTCATGGAATGTAGGCCATAGGGGGGATTGAGGCCCTTTGCACGGGTTGAATGAAAGTTGCCAGCAGATGGTTGCTAGGGGGAGAGTGCTAAGTGAAAACGCTATGTAAACTGCATGCTTTTTACAAACAGTAGCACTTCATGAATCCAGGCTGCCACTACTGAACCACCCTGTATATAAGTCCCCTCAATAAACCCTGTGTCTCATTTGCTGGCTTTAAGACTCCTCTTTGGCCTTTCGAACATGGTACCATCCCTACTGAAGTCAATAGGGGTCTGGCATGACACTTAGTTGTCTGATCTTGGACAAAAGAGAGGAGAAAATACTAGCATCTTTCAACTGGGCTGTTGCCAATATTAGCACAGTGCATGACACATAACAGTAGCTTTTATCATGAACTAGATCCAAGGCTCAAACAATGGGCTAGCAGGATCTGTGGTGAAGGGAGGTGACCTCTATCCCTTGACTTTACTGTTCTCCCTCTTTTGACCGCATTTTCCCCTCCTGCAGAAAGACTTTGGGGCTACTGGGAAAATAGCCCACTGCCCCCGCCTCCAAATCACAGATGCTGTTACTTTATGCTGCTAGAGGTGAAAGGTTCCCGAGCTGATCACACGAAAAGGGAATGCAAGACCAAGAGAAGATGAAATGAAAAGAACCAGTGGACCTATGTGGTCAAATAGACATAAAAGGCAACACAAAATTGTAGATATTGGTCATCTCCCCCTAGTGGAGCTTCCTGCCAATCTTCCATTTCTTCACAGAGAAAACTACAAAGACAGTGCCAATAACATCTGTAATGAACAAAGCTACTCCAGCTGCCACTGGTCAGCTTCCTTAAAAAAAAAAAAAAAAAATCACATCTGCCTATAAATCATCCACTTCTCCCTGTATTCCCGGTTCCTGTAAGTACAGCTCTTCAAGCTGAAGGAAGCTGAGGAGCTTTCCCTCCATTCACGAGTAAGACCAGGATCTGGTTCTGAGGGACAGCAAGAGCAGGTGCTCATTGTAAAAATGCAAATAATCAGATCCTACTGTAAGGGCTCAAGGCACCAGAAATTTACAAATGCAAAAGCATATTGCTGTGAATACATTGTGCAAATAAAAGTCACTCAGTGATATGAAAAGCACAGTTCTGACTGAGGAAGTAAATTGTGACTCTAAAGCTAAACTTAAACAAAAAACAGAATCCATCAGGGTCTCACAACACCTCATCTTATAACAGTGCTGTCCATGCAAAACAGTTCATTACACTGTACACTTTCGGTAGTAATGGCTAGGGGAGGTCATTAGGGGAAGGAATCACAACATGGATAAGATATGTTTACGTGGAAAGTCTTTGTACAGCCGGAAATAGTCACAAATGTAGTCCCAGCTACTTAGGAGGCTGAGGGGAAAGGATTGCTTGAGCCCAGGAATTTGCTACCAGCCTGGGCAATACAGAAAGATCCCATCTCCAAAAAATAAGTATATATAAAAATAGTCTTTGCACAGTTCAAACTCCAGGAAGGGAGGAAGATTTTCTTTTCTTTTTCTTTTGCTGTTACCTCAGTCATGGTGAAAGAAAGAAACCTAGATAAAGGATTAAAACTCACACCCATGTCACTTACTTGCTGATGGGGTGGGTGCTAAAATCAGCATAATTCAAAGAGAATCCTCCAACGTAATCCAAATAAGTGTGGCCACCCAGAAATGTTTAATCTATATTACTTGAAAAAGTCAGTTGCATTCATTTAAGTTAGCCTCTTAAAAATAAATGAAACTGGAGATTTAAGGAACGAAGCTTTCAAGAGGATTTTAGATCAAAGCAAGAATCTGTGAATTAAAGAAATTGTCATTTGGGATTACTGGAAAGGTTAAATGAGGGGAAGAAAGTGATATTCAACTTAGTTTGGTTGACTTATTGATTCTACTTAAAAATACGAGATTGGGGAGGAAATTTAAATCCTTGGATAAAACCACATTTTGGGATCAATGATTTTTTACATAGCCATGTTATCTTTTTAACCCATTGCCATGGCAAATTGAGACTTGAGCCTCTGATGATGATGATGATAAATCTGTTTGGGCTGCTATGATAAAATACTTTAGACTGGGTCATTCAGAATCAATAGAAATTTATTGCTTACAGTTTTGGCAGCTAGAAAGTCCAAGATCAAGTCACCAACAGATTAAGTGTTTGGTGAGAGCTCACTCTTTGCTCCAAAGATGGCATTTTCTTGCTGCATTCTCACATGGAAGAAGGGGCAAACAAGCTCCTTTATTTCTCTTTTACAAGGACACTAATCCCATTCATGAGGGTGGAGCCCTCATGACCTAATCACCTCCCCAAAAGCCCCATCCCTTAATATAACCACAATAGAGATTAGGGTTCAACATATGAATTTGGGGGGCACAAACATCCAGACCATAGCATATTATTTGATGCAAATATGTTTCCATGGCATCAAAAAGTTTCAATTAATTCTAGCCTTTGTACAGAAGCTCTTTCCCTCCAACTTGGTATATATTTTCACTCTATTTTAAGCCTCTTTTAGGTGATGTTTATGTCTTAGATGTCTTTTATCAAGCATAGTGCTTAACAAATACTCCCTGATTGAGTCACTAAATATTAAAATATGGAGTTCAGGAAGTGTTACTCTATTGTGATAAATGTAGGAATACTATTTTTCCCCTTTGTAGGAAAGAACTTCTTGCCTCACAAGACTATGGAACATAAGGTCGTTGCTTCTAAATAACAATCAAATCAAGACACCATTCAAACTCCATACTGGGGTGGAAATAGCTAATACCGCTTTCTTTTGCATTCAGGCATTGTTTGATTTTGATTTTTTTTCTTAATTTAAGACGCTGAGAGAGTGGAAAGCAGCAGACAGGAACCATGTCCTATTGACAAAAGAATAGTGATTTCTATTCTCAACAACCATGATTAAACAGGAAGATGATTTTGCTGAACTCTCATTCTGCCAGAAATTTCAGGAACTCTTGGGACAGTGAAACATTTACAGAATCAGACTGTGAGAAGACCATGTTCCTGGAGAACTAACAGCTTTGGAAGGATGTAAATTGATCTAAATAGGCAGAAATCATGTTTTTAGACTCTGATATGAGTTATAGTAAATTGAGGTGTCATATTTCTGATTAAAATCCACTTAATAAAATTATTCTGGAGTGCAGACTAAGTCATATGAAGGAATCTTTTTTAGGGGAATAAAACTAGGAAATGAAGACACTTACATTCAGCATTTATCCCAAATTCAACCTTAATTATTGAATGATTGCTTCAGCAAACACCCTTCTAATTAAAAGAATAACATGTAGACCTGTCCTCTTGGAAGCCTAATTTGGAAAACATGGCATATGGTAGGCAGAATAATGCCTCCCCCATCCACCAAGATGTCTATGCTCTAATTCCTGAGAACCTGTGAATATGTTACGTTACATGGCAAAGGAGAATTAAGATTGCAGATGGATCAAATTTCCTAATCAGGTGACCTCACAATAGTGATATTAGCCTTAGTTATCCAAGTGAGCCTAATGTAATCACAACAGTCCATAAAACTGGAAGAGGGAGGCAAAAAAGAACCAAAGAAATGGTAGTGTGAGAAAGCCTGCTGTCACTGGCTTTGAAGATGGAGGAAGGATGCCCAAGCCAAGGAATGTGGGTTGCCCACTAAACACTGGAAAGGGCAAGGAAATGGATTCTCTTCTAGAGCCCCCAGAAAGAGATGATGCCATGCTGACATCTCAGTTTTGGTCCAGTGAGAATCATTTCAGACTTCTGACCTCCAGAACTGTAAGATAGTAAATTAGTGTTGTTTAAACCACCAAATTTGTGGTAATTTGTCCTAGCAGTAATAGACAACTGACACAGGACATAATCTTAAATAAATAGAAATCTACAGTAATAATTGTCTATTACCCAATGATACAGACCATACATTTCATAATAGTACTCTGAGACAATGCCTCAGTCTCCTTAAGGGTCTAGAGATTTGTAAGACTGTTGGCAGTTCCAAGACAGGACATTGTGAGAAGTCCTACTATATTTGATCTGTAGTGCAAGTAACTGGTGTGAAAGCCATGAAGAACAGTAGTAGAACGTTATAGTGGAGTGTCTTAAAAACACTGAATCCCAGCTGGGTGCGGTGGCTCACACCTATAATCCCAGCATTTTGGGAGGCCAAGGTCAGGCGATCGAGACCATCCTGGCTAATACGGTGAAACCCTGTCTTTACTAAAAATACAAAAAAATTAGCCAGGTGTGGTGGTGGGCACCTGTAGTCCCAGCTACTCAGGAGGCTGAGGCAGGAGAATGGCATGAACCCGGGAGGCAGAACTTGCAGTGAGCCGAGATCACACCACCACACTCCAGCCTGAGTGACAGGGCGTGACTCTGTCTCAAAAACAAAAACTCTGAATCCCAATCCCAGACTCAGATTCTGATCCAAGTAGTTCTGAGGTGGGAGCCCAGCATTTTGCATTTCTGAAAAGCTTGTCCCCACCTCTCTGTGTAGGCAGCTAAGTTTGAGAAACATGTACTAGGAAACCTTTCGTGGCACATCTAACCAACTTAGAGCAACTCAGGAGCAAATCAATGAAGAGTCTGTTCCTCTTTAAAAACAAATGGTTGGACTACATTATCCCTAGGGATTTTTTTCAACTATATAGTCTGTGAGTCCCTGAGTTTGACCTGCATTCTGCTTCCTATCAGTCCCCTACCCCCAAATTTCCCTTATAATCTGTCAACTTACTCCTGTTGTGATTCCCCAGATTTGCTCTTGCCCTTTGCCTTAGGCTTGCCAATTTTAACCTAGGCTTTCCCCACTTTTGTAAAAAAAATATCTGTCAGATCCAGCACAAACTAGCTTGGCCATGCATCTCTGCCCTCAGCTTTCTGTTCTGCTTGTCTTCAATTAATATATTCAAGCATTAATTCTTGTCAGTTTCATCTCACTTGCAGGGTAGGAAATAGTTGGCCAGTAGACCAGCAATTGTTGTCTTTCTTTAAAAGATTAGATGAATACATTTCTTTGAAAAGATACTAATGACAAACCTCTTGGCAAACAAACTAATGGCTGGTGGGAGATTCCTTATCTGTAGATTATTTTAGTAGGATGTGCCTGGTATGTTTAGGAGTGTTTATAGCATACAGGACTGAAATCTACTAATTTATAGGACATGGAAATGTCATCTATGCCATATAAGATAAAAATGTTTTATGTCCAAAACATTTCCCTAGTGTGTAACTACTGTAGCAGCAGACATCAGTTGGAGCCTCATATGTTAAATCTGAAACAGAGTATACCCTACACAAAAATATGCATGAGGACATGAGTGAGTGGCTCCAGCCCTCTGCATATATCACCTGTGCTTCACAATTATTTGTGTTTTTGAAGTTATTAAGATCTCTGATTCATGTGAGTCTGATTTGACATTTCTTTCCTTTGTGTTATTTCAGTTGCCCACCCTAGTATACATATTGAAAGAAATTTGATCAATGAAAATAAGAAAGGTATTGCAAGAATGAGCAATGGTACAAATTCTCATTATTCGTGGTGGTGATAAGAGGGGTTAGTAGGAGGGAGATAATGAAACCAAGTCAGTTGGATGTTTTTTATGTGTATAACAGGGTAACAAAAGACAATAGATCACATTTAAAATAGAAGAGATTGTGCTGAGAATCCAACCCCTCCCCAGAAGGAGCTATGCCAGGTATGTTATTGTTATTTAGCTAAAAACCAACCCTTCCAGATTCTGCTCTGTGGTGCTGGGGCTGGGACTCTGTGTACTACATGTCTGCTTTGCCAGCTGTTCCCTGATAGCCTCTTTCAATAGAAGGCACTAGAGGGAAACTGAAAGTCAGGAGGAGGAAGACAACAGAACTTGCTCCTTCCAGTTTTGCTTTTCCAAAGGCAGGCTGTCAGCATGCAGTTCCTGCGCATGCCACCTCAGTAATGCTTCATCACTGCAGCAGCAGGAGTTTGTTCCTGTGACTGAGCAGTGCCCCTCCTCAAAGGTGTGGGTCCCAGAGACACCAGCTGCTATTGGTTTGAATGCATATGTTTCTCTAAAATTCATATGTTGGAACATAATACCCAATGTGATAGTGTTAAGAGGTAGGAACTTTTGGGAAATGATTAAGTCATGAGCACTCTACCCTCATGCATGGGATTAGTGCTCTCATAAAAGACATTGAGGGGAGCATCCTAGTGTCCCTTTTCCCTTCTACTCTTCCTGCTCTGTGAGGACACAACATTTGCCCCTTCTACCATGTGAGGATGTGGCAAGAAGCACCATCTATAAGCACAGAGTAAGCCCCCACCAGACACCAAATACTTTAGACTGGGTAATTTATAAATAATGGAAATTTACTTCTCACAGTTCTAGAAGCAGGGAAGCCCAAGATCAAGGCAAATCTGCAATCTAAAGTATTTTGTTATAGCAGCAGGAATGGACTAAGACAGTAGCTTTATGAGAGGTCTCCTTTTAGTGTCTAAGCTTTAATAATTCCAACTTCTTCCCTTTTGTCCTTCGGCCTTAGAGGTTGTTGTAACTTTTAGCAATGGCTACCTCTGCTACTTCCTAGAATTCTCCTTTTATCTTTTCAGTGGTTAAGAACTTTTTATTTAACTAAAAATTCTTTAAGTTTTTTTTTTTTTTTTTTTTTTTTTTTTTTTTTAACATTAAAGCTCTGTTCAAATTTCTGGTGTGGAATGTGGAAGAAAGCCTGGGAAATAGATCATGAAAAGGAGTGCTCTAATCCTCTACAGTTTTGGTGTTTGACTCACACTCAAAATCTGAAAGGTGACAGTTGAGCTGGCTAATTTATTTGAAGGTACCACATAGTAAAGGGGCTTATTGAGATGGATCTGAACTCTCAGTGTCTGTCACAAAGAATAATGCAGAAGTGTTTCCCAGGGACCAGATGTCAGCTCTGTATGAGGGTGAGCTGATATGGCTTTGCTTTAATCCAATCCAAGAGGACTACTAAAAGGGGCAAACAGATCTTAGCAAAGAAAAGCTTGAGATATTTCCAGATTCCTTGGGGCTGACAAGAACAGATGAAAATTCCCATGATATGAAGAATCAACTTTCCATCCCTGCCAAGTGAGGACACCAAGGCTAGAGCACTCTGGCGGTACAGTCAAGTAAGAATTTTCTTGCCTCCTTTCCTCTTCTTTCTTTTCACTCTAAAGGAATCAGAAACCATGGTTAGCAATCTGAGAGAGGAGGAGAAGGTCCAGAAGAGGAGAGAGAGTAAAAGCCAATCATGTACCATTCTCTGGTTGTAGACATCCTGCTTCCAGGAGGCCCAACTTCAGGGTTTCATAGTATGGCACCAAACATTTTAATTACTGAATTAAACTAGTACTGTGCAACCTGAAGTGACTATAGAAATTTGTACTATCAAAGAGCAGTTAAAAAATTCCAAGGACAAGAGAAAAAAATACCTCCACAGAACAGATGTACAGAATGAAGGAAGGAAAACTAAAATTGCTTTATGATTCCATCCCCTAGGTCCTTCTTGTTTCCAATACTGGTTATAAGTAGTCTTGTTTCCAATACTGGTTATAAGCAGATAATCAAAGGAAAGTAAGAAGTTAAACAGGGTTTTGATTACCAAGCTAAGAAGTTTGGACTTATCCCTTAAGTCAATAGGAAATAAATTCAATATAATTCAAATACGTATAGAACATTGTGCCAGGTTGTGAGGATATAAAAATGAATAGAACCAGGTTGCTTCCATGGAGGTAGCAGATATATACATACAGTTGAATTCAATATACTGACGAATGTTATGATCAAGATATGCATCAGGTGTCGAGTGGATGGCGCACACAAGGCAGAATTTTATGAACTGCAGGATTAAAATAGAGAATGAAGACAAAATAAATCCATAAGGAGATATGGCACATATATCTTTGTATTATAGGATATTTAAATCCTCAAATATCCATGTGGAAGTCAAAATTCTTAACCATACTTTAAGCCAAAAGAATCCTTAAAAAATTGTGTCAGGAAACTGAGATAACTGACAATGATTTCAACGTATCAGTCCCTGATATGAATCTCTGATGCATCTGAGTTTCAAGCTGCTTCTCAAGTCCTCTTTGGCAGCAATGCATGGCCTTCTCAATGACAGAGTGAATATGATGACAACCGAAGGATGAAGCAGCTGGCAACCAATCAACCCCAGGTGAGAAAGAATTTGACTTATTTTTCAGCCTTTAAAATCCAAATGGTTCTTGGCAACACACATACACACAAGCTGGAAAGGAAATCTGGAGAGAGGAGCAGGGAGGGGAAGCATAGGAAATCCTAACCGCTCCACAAGGAAGTAGTTTGGTATTGACAATTATTCCCCAACATTGTAATAATTAGTGCTGTGATATGCTGGGCTTGTTCTGGGATACACACCCCAGCTGCTGAAAAGGCTAACACATCTGCTGCTTGCTGTGTATGCTGTTCCTTCTTAACACTGACAGATTAGGGTTTCTTGGATCCATCTTGTGATGCCCCATCATTTGAAACACTTGAGCCACCAACAGAGCTGTTTTTAGCATCACTGACCACTGTTTGCTGAGGTAGTTCCCCTCACCCCTTAAAAAAATAGGAGATGGAGCATATGTCAACTAAGGGCATTTATATCATAAGAAATAAAAATAAAATTCTAAGTCCCCAAACAGATTGAATGGACTCCCTCTCGGCCAAGTGGACCCCAGAGAAACCTGAGAAGCTGACAGGTTGGGAGGTCAGACATGCCTAGTTATAACCACGCCTCACTAACCGCCATTAGGCTTCCTTCCCTAAGGGTTAAACAGAAACCAGCCCTTTCAAAAGACTCCACCACTGATATCAACCATATCAACCAACCACCTGACTGCTGCCCTTCTGTAGTTTCAACACAAAAACCCACCAGCATTCCTTCCTGATAAAGGCCTCCCATTATGGAATGGTTCTGGCCAATCTATTGAGGACATGCAGTGAGGAGTTTCATGTCCTCTGCTTCACCTTTTGATGTCAGATGGCCAAAAACTCCACCCTTGGATGTTGCTAATGCTGCCATTCTTTGTACATGGGACCCCTGAAGGGGCATGACACTCCACTGCACATGACACACACGTTTCCCTTTTCATAAATAACCATGGCTTCTCCTAAATATGTATACTTTGCTACCCTGCTCAGCATAAATTCCTGTTCTCTTTTCCCCCTGCCTTGAAGTGTCTGTTTCTGGCTTCTGGCTGGAGGCTACACTTCCCAGTCTGCCAGAATGGCCATCCTGCAGGCTGCAACCCTTTATAAGAAATAAAGCTCTCCCTTCCAAATTTATGAATCTTGTCATTCTTCAGTTGACATCTTTTCCAGAAAGCACCTGTGGTGGGAACAAGATGTGCCTGCTTCACTTATGGAAATAACTTTTAAAAATACAACCTGCAATAATAAATAGTTTGGGCTTTAAGATTTCAGGATACACCCTCATTGTGATTTTTGCTTTTGGTAGGGTTCTTTTTTTGGCATCATGATTTAATAAAACTCAGTGGAGCCCAACATAACTACCAAACACATACTATGTTGGCTTTTTGTAGAAAATAAAATGTGACCCTCTCTGTTGTACTGTTCATATACTATCACAAAATGCATCTTTCTAAGGTGATTCTAACGTTAGAATTAGTTCCAGATTTGCGGTGGAGAGAAAAGCTATATTAAAGTATATTAGTGTGATGTGAGTATCTTAGGGATCTAAATATTATAAAGAAGATAATGGGTCCTATCACCATCCAACAAGTCACTTGTTAAATAAAATTTAGAGGTGGTCGCTGGTTTGGACTGAGCTTCTGTACGTGGCTCAACAGACCAAAACAAAATGGAGTTATTCATGCTGAAGTTCCATGTCTGTAACATGAAACTAAGTTGTTTACCTGACCTTCCATGAAATCAGGAGAGAGATAATAGCCAAATCCCCAAACAGGTCAGTTTTTAGCCAGCCTGATAAGGACGTGTCCTCTGCTTTAACCTCTATTAAAAAAGTAACTTGGAAGTGACCTGTTTTTCGTTCTGTTTTTCCTTTCCTCAACTCTTTTCTGTCTATAAAGCCAACCTCCTCTGATCAGCTCATAAGAACTGATTCTAGAATCACAAATAAAAGTTCATTAAGATCTTTAAACTAAATTTGTTGTAATTCTGTCTTTGGACACACTCAATGACCAGAAGTCATCTGCAACTCATGAAAACTTCTCCACCCCTATCATCCGCTAGAATATTCAATTTGTCAACTAGGTCTCTTATCCAGAGTATATCCACAGACTCCTCAAATCACTCTTGTTAAAGACATATGTCCTTGAGAGTCTGGATCAGAAAATCCAGAGATGGGTCTGGTAGTCTGTATTTCTAAAAATCTACCTGATTCTGATCAACCAGGTTTGAAAATCAATGTATTAAGTGCTCAAAAAAATTGTAACTGAACAAAAGACTAATTGGGGGTTCTTTTAAATCATAAAAGATACTTCCTTAGGGTATACTGTTAAGGAAACTTAGTTGTAGACCAGTGAAAGAAAAAGGAGGGAAGAAAAGTGTCCCAAGGCCAGAAGAAATCAGTTCTACAATTGACCTCCAAAATAACCACTTTCAGTCAAAAGAAGATGTCAGTTTGTAGGAAAATTTGGAATTAGTGAAAAAGATTACTATCTCCAAAGGGAAAACTATGCATTATGTACAGCACAATTTTCTGAGTTATCCAATTACAGTTTTTTATTTTCTTTGAGCTATTTTACAAATAGTAGAGTTGTAAAATAGGTCAAAGAAAATATAGGCATGCAAATAAAATCTGTCTGGCGGCAGTTCAATTGACTCCTTCAATCATAGCTCTTGGGAAAAAGCCAGGTTTGTGTCCACTTATAAGTTCATTTCAATATGTTTTACTCCATATAAATCAGTGGTTCATTAATTCTACTTTATTTTATTTTATTCTATTCTATTTTATTGAGACAGGGTCTCACTCACTGCAGCTTCAAACTCCAGGGCTCTAAGGATCCTCCTGGCTGAGCCTCTTGAGTAGTTGGGACTACAAGCATATGCCACCACACCTGGCTAATTCTGTTTTTTAAACTTTTTTTTGTAGAGACAGGGTCTGGCTATGTTGCCAGACTGGTCTCGAACTCTTGGGCTCAAGTGATCCTCCTGCCTCAGCCTCCTAAAATACTGGGATTACAGGTGTGAGCCACAGCACTTGGTTCTCATTACTTCCACTTTAAAATGGTTGTGACATTTTGTTGGCTCCATCATTATATGACTCAAAGATTGAGTCATATAAAATATTTTACTTTACATGTTCATTTTATATTTGTATGAGAGTCATGATTTTACCTTTTGTTAGTTATCTTTAAGTAAAAGATAACTTTTAACTTGTTAAAAGACATTTTTTAACAAGTTCTGCCTAGGAAATTGTTAATCTTGAAGGGGGATGACACCAGCCAGTGAGCTTTCTTGTCCTATTTCCCATGACTCATCAAAACCTACAGCTTTCCTATAAGGGAGAAAATGTGCTACACAGATAAAACAAGTATTCTAGTTTTCTTGAAAATTGGATTTCTCAGTGTAAACAAGTGTTACCGTAATTGTAAGCCAGCCTCTTGTGAGTATAGTTAGGCTAGTATGGTTAAGGCTGACTGACTCTGAGCACCACACAATTCTAATTTCTGAAACCAAAAACCTGCGGACCAGATCCTGGAACATGTGTTAGTAGTCAGTCTCCTACCCTCAGTGCAATTCTACCTCAGTTCTCTCTAACTTTAATGTGGAAAAAATATTTTAATATCTTAAAACATTATAAGTTTATTTTCTGAAAGGCCAAAGATGAAAAAGAAAAAAAAAAGATGCCATTTACAACTGGTACAGAAGAATGTTTCAAAGAGTTTGCTATGTAAGAAAATATATTGATAAAAGAGGAATTTCCACAAGCAATGAAGTGTTAGGTTACACTAGAGGCTAATTTAAAAAGTGCATACATTTATCGTGGGACAATAGCATCCTGAATCCACTAAGGGTTAACCTAACTCCATACTTATAATAAAGTGAGCTCCTCTTGTTATTATCTTCAGTGTCTTCTAGGTCTGGCTTTCTTACATTTGAATAGAAAATATTCTCTAAAGAAATCTCCCCCTCCTCCCCAAACTTCACATACATCTTTAATTGAATTTATTATAATACAATCCTTTGGAAAACAAGAAATAAGAGTACAGAATCAGGGTCGCCTCCGGTCTCAGTAGGGAAAATGGAGCGCTAATAAGAAGAATGGGGAGAACAGAGCACCTAGTTCTAGCTATGTGGAGAGCTGGGCGGGCTGAGGAAGGCTTTATTTTGGTGGATACACCAGTGATCAAGCATATGGCAGACAGTAAGAATTCCAAAGTTCATCTTCCAAAGGTTGTTTTGACTGCCTGCTTGTGTCAAAACTGATGTGACAACTTGGCAAAGATGAGTCTAAAATACGGTCATTACGGTTCAAAGATGAGAGAAGCTGGAAATACCAGCCTTACTTCTGCCTCCTTCACGGCCCCTACTGGTCCTTCAGAAATCTGGGCTCAAAGAGGGATAGCTTTTTCTGCCTTGCATATTAGAAACTTCCTGTAGTGTAGTGAAATGACTTGAGTCTAACCTTTAGGAAATTTAATTTTGTCATCTGTGGAGTGAAATGATACCCACTTAGTAGGGGTAAAATTTGCAACCCACTTAGCAGGTTGCAAGGTTTAAACAAAATTAGGTTGATAAACTGCCTAAGATAGTGCCTGGCTGATTCTTTTTCTTTTAAAATAAATACCTTTTTAACATACATACATTTATTTATTTAACTTTTGAGATGGGGTCTCACTGTGTTACCCAAGCTGGACTCTAACTCCTGGGCTCAAGTGATCCTCCCATCTCAGGCTCCCCATTAGCTAGGCCTACAAGCATGTACCACTGTGCCCAGCAAGCCTGGCTGATTCTTAATAGCTTCCTGTTGCTATGGCCTGAATGTTTGTGTCACCCCAGCCACCCACCCACCAACCAAATTCATATGTTGAAATCCTAACCCCTAAGGTGATGATATTAGGAGGTGAGGCTTTTAGGAGGTGGTTAGGTCATGAGAGTGCAGCCCTCGTGAATGGGATTAGCTTTCATGATTGGGCCTTTATCAAACAGGTGCAAAGAAGCCCCTTTGCTCCTATCATGTGAGGACACAGTGAGAATGCACCATCTATAAGAAGTGGGCCTTCACCAGACATCAAATCTGCCTGAACATGGAATTTTCAGTCTCCAGTACTGTGAGAAATAAATGTTTGTTGTTTATAAGTTACCCAGTTTATGATATTTTATTATAGCAGCCTGAATGGACTAAGACACCTATTCTTGTTATTGCTGTCGTTGGTTTTTTTTTTAAGGGGTTTTAGACTCATCCCTGATAATAAGACTTTCCTATTCTGCTAAAAAGCCCCCAAGGACACCAACAAGGTCAGGAACAAATCTCCCATAAGGAATTTGCAGTTTCTACAATCAATTTATGATATTATATTGGCAGATATAATGATAGAGAACAATAGTGCAAAACTGTAGAACATTCTGTCAAGACCCCAAGATGATATTAGAAAGGATTTCCATTATTTTATAAAGGTTGTAGTCAGCTGATGGTCACAGTGTACCACAGCACTAAAAAAAATGTGGTATTTGAAAAATTAACCTTTTCCCTCTTTACTTCCTACCTAAAGATCCCCCTGCTCTTAGTTGCTTTGCTTTAATTAAGCTTTCCACATGAAAAAAACACTTCAGCCATGATGATTATTTTTAAGTGGTGCTAACAGGACAACCTGTGAACACCCCCTTAGCCACATTATTCTCTAATTACTGTGTAATTCATGACTCTTCAGCACTTCTTTGTTCACCAGCATGACATATTGTACATACCAGATTTACTGGCATGGAAAAAATACGTAATATCTCTTTCAGTTCCAACTCTCGCATCCAGCTTTAAATAGTTCATCCAATTCTATCCTCAAAGTATTTTTTTAAATCTGTGTTATGTATTTGCATGTATTTAATGCTAAGTTTGGTTACTACTTCCTCTCCTAAAAAAGGCATTTAGCAATTTATCTAATAAAGCAACTTCCATTTAATTACAAAACACATAGGTTGGCCAAACTGAAGTCAATAAATGTGTTTTGTAATTAAAGATAATTGTGTTATTAGATAAACGCTAAGAGGTTTTTATTTTTAAATGTTTCAGTGATGTATACTGACAATGATATATACTGCCTGGAAGACAGCACAGGTTAAGAAATTCCTCCATCCTTTGGTGTCCAGAGGAAGGGCTTACTACACAGAACCACCCTTCTTAACTATATGACTTTAAGAAGACTTGTGAATAACCCCTGTGTTTACCTAGGACAGGCCAGACACAGACACTACAAATTTCCATTCATTGCCACAAATGATTAACTGAACTGTTTGTAAACCCCTGACTAATCTGGACAAAATGCCTGCCAATAGCATCAAAATGCTGAACAACCAATACCCCTTGAATGTCCCCTCAAGAGAATTGGCTGACTCTCAAGGAAAGGCATTTCCTGCTCCTCTCTCTCCCCATGTCTGGTTCTTTCTAGCCTTGTTTATTCCTTCTTATAAAAGAAAATTCCTTTCTATCTGACCTTTGTGGTGCTTTCAGATCTTCTGGTGGGACCATTCGTCCTATTGCAAAGTTCTCCTCCCATATGCAACAATCCCCCACCCCTCATTGAAATAGTCATTTTGAATAATGTTTCTCCTTAGCTAAACCTGGATTTGCTTTTTATTTGATAATGGAAATCTAGGCAAAAGTTTTAAATAGTACCATGGTTAGGAATCTTAGACTCCTAAATTCCACTGTCAGAAAATCCCACTCCTGAAAAGGGACATCTTTAATGAGACTTATCTTTAAATTAGAATTTTAATGCTAGGTCAACAGGCACAGGATACAGCAGGGTTAAAAAAAAGTTTCCCTTCTTTTTACTCCCTTTCCACTGTTTTTTCTTTTCTTAATTTAATCTATTTGCAATGACATTGACAATATAGAGCTGCTTGAAGGAAGAAGGATATTACCAAGTGAGAAACCAACAGATGTAGGTAGGAGAGGGTAAGTCAAATTCATTTTTAGCCTACATGAAATGATACAGTATGTGAGTATTTATGGCCATGTGTAGATAAGCTTCAGAGGTTTGAGTTGGTCTACTTATTTATTGATTTTGTACTAGCTTTCACAGCCATGTCATTAAGTTTAGCACCCCGAGCCCTATCTGATCAAGATTCTTCTCAGTGCACTTCCAGTTTCAACGTGCAAACAGATCTCCTGGAGGACTTATTAAAACACAGTTTGCTGGGCATCGCCCTCAGTGTTCTTGATTTTGGAGGTGTTTGAAATGTTGCATTTCTAACAAGCTTAAGGTGATGCTGATGTTGCTGATGGTCTCCACCTTGAGTGGCACTGGTCTATTCATTATCCAGCCATCCTTGGCCCAAAAGTTCCAAACCACACTGCCCAAGGCAGCCATTGCCAAGGAAGGTGTTGGTAAAGAGGGGTGTTCCCAGGGCAAGATGGCATCGAATGTGGGTGGGTGAGGACTGCAAATATATCCCTAGGGTTAGCTTTCTCCCTGTTAGAGTCTTTAAGATAGGAGGAAATGTAAAAAATCAGGGTAAAAAACTGAGTTAACTGCTTCAGCCTCAAGCTTTCACATCTGGAGAAGGGAGGCATGGGCTGGATGGCTGCCAGTTCCCACTGCCTTTCATAGATTACAATTGGGTGCTGGGGAAAGCAGAATTAGTTTGTCTCCCCTGGGATGCAAACTGCAGCATCTGAGATAAACTTAAGGAGGAGGTTCCTCTGATAAACATGACTTTCCTCATACAGCTCCAGCTGTGATCTAACACTCCTATTCTGCTGTCCCAAGGAATGTTGATTTTGTGGCTTCAAGAAATAAAAGCACCAAACTTAGCCTGCCTGGGAAGGAGCCTGTTTCTTGTTATTCCTCTAGAAGTCTCCTTAGGGAGATAAAGGGCCCTAGTCCACCCATAATAGCCAGTGACCACTGGCTATTATATTCATGAAAGAAGGGCTTATTCATTTATAATATGCAGGAGGGATACTACCTAAGGCCTGACCTTGTAAACACACTAAACACCACTGAATTGGGCGCTTACTTAAAAGGGGTGAATTTTTAAAATTATGTATGTATGTATGTATGTATTTAATTTATTTATTTTTGAGACAGTGTCTCGCTCTGTTACTCAGGCTGGAGTATAGTGGTGCCATTACGACTCACTGCAGCCTTGACCTCCCAGGCTCAAGTGATTCTCCCATCTCAGTCCCCTGAGTAGTTGGAACCACAGGCATGTGCCACCACACCAGGCTATTTTATTTATTTATTTATTTATTTTTTGGTAGAGACAGGATTTTGCCATGTTGCCCAGGCTGGTCTTGAACTCCTGGGCTCAAGCAATCTACCAGCCTTAGCCTCCCAAAGTGCTGGAATTACAGGTGTGAGCCACTGCGCTTTTCTAACTTTTAATTTAAGTTCATGGGTACATGTGCAGGTTTGTTACATAAGTGAACTTGTGTCATGGGGGTTTGTTGTACAGATTATTTCATCACCCAGGTTTTAAGCCTAGTACCCATTAGTTATTTTTCCTGATCCTCTCCCTCTTTCCACCCCTCACCCTCAGGTAGGCCCCAGTGTCTGTTGTTCCCCTCTATGTGTCCATGTGCTCTCATCATTTAGCTTCCACTTACAAGTGAGAATATGTTTTCCGTTCCCACGTTAGTTTGCTAGGGTTAATGGCCTCTGGCTTCATCCATGTTCCTGCAAAGGACATAATCTCATTCTTTTTTACGGCTAAATAGTATTCCATGGTATGTAGATGCCACTTTTTCTTTATCCAGTCTATCACTGACAGGCTTTTAGGTTGATTCCATGTCTTTGCTATTGTGAATAGTGCTGTGATGAACATACATGTGCATGTGTCTTTATGGTGGAATGACATATTTTTGGAGGGTATGTAACCAGTAATGGGATTGCTGGGTCGAATGGTATTTCTGTTTTTAGGTCTTCGAGGAATCGCCACACTGTTTTCCACCATGGCTGAACTAATTTACATTCCCACCAATAGTGTATAAGCATTTCCTTTTCTCTGAAATCTTGCCAGCATCTGTTGTTTTTTCACTTTTTTTTTTTTTTTTTTTGAGATGGAGTTTCACTCTTGTTGCCAAGGTTGGAGTGCAGTGGCACAATCTAGGCTCACTGCAACCTCTGCCTTCCAGGTTCAAGCAATTCTTCTGCCTCAGCCTCCTGAGTGGCTGGGATTTAGGTGTGCGCCACCACATCTGGCTAATTTTTTGTATTTTTAATAGAGACAGGGTTTCACCATGTTGGCCAGGCTGGTCGAGAACTCCTAACTTCAGGTAATCCACCCACTTCGGCCTCCCAAAGGGCTGGGATTACAGATGTGAGCCACCACGCCCAGCCTTGACTTTTTAATAATAACCATTCTGACTGGTGTGAGATGGCATCTCACTGTGCTTTTGATTTGCACTTCTCTAATGATCATTGATGTTGAGCTTTTTAAATATGCTTGTTGGCTGCACATATGTCTTTAAAGGGTGAATTTATGGCATGTAAATGATATCTCAATTTTTAAAAAGAAATAAAGGAGCCTTCAATAATTAGAAGGGAGAAATGTGGAGATGTTGGTCAAAGAGTACAAAGTTTCAGTTATGTAGAATGAATAAGTCTGGAGTTCTAAGGTCCAACATGAAGACTCTAATTAATAATACTGTATCACATACTGGAAATTTTCTAAGAGAGTACATTTCAGGTGCTCTCACCCCCCCCCCAAAAAAAAAACTTAACTAAGTGAGGTAATGTACATGTGTATTAGCCTATTCTTACATTGCTGTGAAGAAATACCCAAGACTGGGTAATTTATAAAGGAAAAAGGTTTAATTGACTCACAGTTCCACATTGCTGGGGAGGCCTCAGGAAACTTACAATCATGACAGAAGGAAAAGGAGAAGCAGGCACCTTCTTCACAGGGTGGCAGGACAGAGTGAGTGTAAGCAGGGAAAATGTCAGACGGTTATAAAACCATCAGATCTCTTGAGAACTCACTCAGTATCACAAGAACAGCATGGGAAAAAACATCCCCATGATCCAATTACCTCCACCTGGTCCTACCCTTGACACGTGGGGATTATGGGGATTACAATTCAGTGTGAGATTTGGGTGGGGAAACAGAGCCAAACCATATCACATGTTAATTTTTTTGACCATTAGTAATTATTTCACTATGTATATGTATATCAAGGCAGCATGTTGAACACCTTAAATATATACAATTTTATTAATTACAAAATAGTTACACAATCTAAGAAAACAAAAACAACTGAGCACCTTCTGAGAGTCTAAAAGTTCAATTTGACATTGTCTCAACCATCAGGCAACTCACTGGCAAGTAGAGGAACCCCAGATTCTGCCAAGCCACAGCCCACTTGCCCTACTCAGGCCTCTGAGTCAGTGTGATCACCACCTATTTAAGCAACCAGTTTGGTCTCACTTGAAAATCCCAGGAATCAGAGACATTCCAGATAGGAGAAAAGAAGAAAAGGAAAAACATTCCACTTTCCCCCTCTACCTCCCCTTACCAACACATGCATACACACACACACACACACACACACACACACACACACACACTTTTGCAGGGTTCATTCTAGCCAAAATTTTGAAACAATCAGACTTGTCTTTGGAAACTTGCCACCTTCTGAATGTCTCCAACTTAAGATTAGCTGTTCTAAGCAGTTCTCCTCCCTCTTTTACTTCTGGACAGACACATGCTCAGGAAGTTTCAAGTTTCTTTTTTGTTTTCCCCACAAGACCCTCAGAACAGGAATCCCTGAAGCCCCAGTGGGGAGGAAGGGTGAGTAAGGAAAGCACCTTCTTGTGTGAGACTACATGAACCAGTCAGTTCATAAGGGAATGCCATCATGTATACACGCACCAGACACCACACAGTCCTAAATCCAGACTGAGCTAATGTTACTCAGTGGCATTACATTCACCACATTAATGGGACCATGAAAATGGAATCCATGGAACAGCCTCTTCTCCAAGTCTCTAATTTTGCCTTAAGTCAGAACACACTAATAACCTGTACCCTTCAGAGCCACTAATTCACGAGCCAAGAAGAAGATTCCAGGAGCTTTAAGGAACATCTCATTAAATTCTAGCTAAGCAAAGCCCTCGTGTGATTAACCTACAAATTTCTATCTTTTGGTTTTTGAGGAGGCAGGGAAAATGTAAGGATTTATATGCTCATGACTGCCAGAGCATTGCATATTTTTTTCAAATGTTATCTCAAGATGCTACATTAAAATCTTAATTGGCCAGAATACCAGGATTTATGAGTCAATTACTAATTCATTTTATTTTAAAATAAAATATATCAAAAAGCCTTGGTTTTCAACAATTGCTGCTGAAGATCTTTCTAAAATATATTTTTCAAATGGCTTTCAAGATTCCTTTTATCCACAGGACCCTTTTTCTTTAAACAAAATCCTAATTGGATGCTAATATGTGGTGGCAGTAAGGCAGAGTGGTTAAGGTTGAAGCAGGCATTGCTATGTCAGGCCCTTCCCCTTCCTCTTTCCAAGAGCTCTGACATTCCCCAGCCTAGGGGAACTAAAAAGATGCTTCAGGGTCCGTATGTCACAGTCATCTTGGGCTGCTATAACAATGCATCCATAGACTAGGTGACTTACAAGCAACAGAAATGTATTTTTTTCACAGTTCAGGAGGCTGAAATTCCAAGATCAGGGTGCCAACATGGTTGGACTCTGGTGAGGGCTTGCTTCTGGGTTGCATTCTCTCATGGCAAAAAGAGAGCAAAAGATCTCCCTGAGGCACTAATCCCATTCATGAGGACACCACCCTCATAACCTAATTAACTCCCAAAGGCCTCACCTCTTAATAGCATCACATTGGGGGTTAGGGTTTCAAAGTCTGAATTAGGGGAGGGAGGCACACAAATATTCAGTCCATAACACCAAAGAACACAGTAAAGCCCAGTTTAAAAACATTAGTGTTAGGCAATTGCCTTCTCTTATATAGAGTTTCACAAGGATTGCTACTTTTTTTTTTTTTTTTTTTTTTTTTGAGATGGAATTTCACTCTTGTTGCCCAGACTGGAGTGCAATGGCGTGATCTTGGCTCACTGCAACCTCCACCTCCCAGGTTCAAGTGATTCTCCTGCCTCAGCCTCCCGAGTAGCTGGGATTACAGGCATGCGCCACCATGTCCAGCTAATTTTTGTTTTTTTTTTTCAGTAGAGATGGGGTTTCTCCATGTTGGTCAGGCTGGTCTCAAACTCCCAACCTCAGGTGATCCTCCTGCCT
The DNA here is from genome assembly GCF_043159975.1 of Macaca nemestrina. Classification (NCBI taxonomy): domain Eukaryota; kingdom Metazoa; phylum Chordata; class Mammalia; order Primates; family Cercopithecidae; genus Macaca; species Macaca nemestrina. Next base: position 148,884,014 of record NC_092145.1, read on the forward strand.
TGGCCTCCCAAAGTGCTGGGATTACAGGCGTAAGCCACCACTCCTGGCCAAGGATTGCTACAATTTTAAAGTTAATATTGATAATAGCTAAAATTATTGCAGGTTAAGTATAAACGAATTCCATGCTAAGAGCCTTACTTGTTCAAATGACCTCAGTTAGTCCTCGTCTCCACTCCATAAGCATTTATTTACAGCCACTATACTGTCCTTTCAAACAGGGTTTGTCGTGACTCCAGTTCATTATTTAAACAAGGTAAATTGTGAAGTAGCTGTAATAGATAACTTTTGCCTTCACCTCTTATGTTCTCTTTCTTTGCTCTTTGCCCTGAAGACTCACACTTCAGGAACTGTCTTTATGCCACTCATTTTGTTCAGCACCTATTCACTAAGTGTTCATTTTATATCAAGCATCGAGGCTGCCAAGATACATGAGACAGTCTCTGACTTCCAAGAGCTCAATCCAGAGGATGTTGCTCAGAGGCTAGTTAAGTCTTTTCAGGAAATAGCTGCACTCACAGTAATGACACAGTTCAAATTTTCTTAGGGGAAAATATCCTGATTCAAATATTCAAGTAAAGATCCATAATCTCTTATCTGAAACCCTAAGTGAATTCTGTTTCAGAACTCAGAATCTTTCAGATTTTAGAAATGTAAGGTGATATACTCTTGTATCTGTCAGGCTAGGCTACATTATGCTTCAATAACAAAAATTCCCCCAAATCCAACTTGCAGCAGGGGTGGGGGACTCTGCTCTATATCTCTTCAAGGTCCCAGGCTGTAAGAGTGTATTAGTCAGGATTCTCTAAAAATACAGAACCAATAGGATATGTTTAGGTATATGTAAGAGAAGATTTATTATGGGAATTGGCTCACCTGGTTATGAAAACTGAGAAGTCTCACAGTCTGCCATATGCAAACTAGAGAAACAGAAAAACCAGTCGTGTAATTCAGTCTGAGTCTGACTGCCTGAGAATCAGGGGGCTAATGGTATAAATTCCAGTTGTAGTCTGAAAGCCAAAGAACTAAAAAGCACTGATGGCTGAGGGCAGGAGAAGATAAATGCCTCAGATCAAGCAGAGAAAATTCACCCTTCCTTCACCTTTTTGCTCTAATCGGGCCTTCAGTGGATTGGATGATGCCTGCCCATACCGGGGAGGGTGATCTTCTTTACTCAGTCTACCAATGTGAATGCTCATCTCTTTTGGAAACACCTTCACAGACACACCTAGAAATAATGTTTCACCAGCTACCTAGGCATCCCTTAGCCCAATCAAGTTGACACATAAAATTAACCATCACACAGAGCAAGCACCATCAGGGGTATTACTAGTCAGAGTTCCAGCAACTTTAGAAAGAGAGTTACAACTAATTGCAAACTGTCTCTTAAAACTGCTGCTTGGAAATGACATATATTACATCTGTTCACATTTCATTGGCCAAATCAAGTCACATGATCATACCAACTTTAAAAGGGAAGGAAAGTGCAACACTACAATGTGTCTAGAGGATGGAGGGCTAGAAGCATTTGGCACACAGCACTTTGGATTTCCACAGCTATATATTACCTAACAGCCCTAGGTGAGTCTGCCAGAGCAAAGAATAGTAAAACGTAATAACTGTGCCACAAAAAACGTGAATATTTATACTACAATGGGCAAAAAACGGATTACGCATGGCCTCACATGGGTTAGATTCAGGTCTTAAAGGCAAATAAGTTTGGGGGCCAAATTTCCAAAACCTTTTTAAAGCTTTGGGGGATTTCAGAATTGAGATAAAAGATTGTGGACATGTGCTGTACCCACAGATTTATATTTTTGCTCAGTTTTATATTTATTATAATTTGATTCTTTTCTATGAAGGAATCATCTATTTGCAAAATTAGATGTAGAGGCAGTGTAGCCATGACCTTAAATGCTAGGGATGGACCCCAAAGTCTGCCACTTACTTCTTGTGTGTAACCTTGGACAAGTGATATAGTTTGGATATTTGTCCCCTCCAAATCTCATGTTGAAATGTGATCCCCAGTGTTGAAAATGGACCTAGTGGGAGGCATTTGGGTCATGGGGGTGGGTCTTTCATAAATGTCTTAATGCCATCCTCTTGGTAATGAGTGAGTTCCCTCTCTATTGAGAGCTTGAGAGCTGGTTGTTAAAAGGAGCCTGGCACCTACTCCTCTCTCTCTCCATGTGACATGCCTGCTCCTCCTTCACCCTTCCACCATGAGTAAAAGCTTCTTGAGGCCTCACTAGAAGCTGAACAGATGTTGCTGCCATGATTGTACAACTTGCAAAACTGTGAGCCAAATAAGCCTCTATTCTTTATAAATTACCCAGCCTTGGGTATTCTTTTATAGTAACACAAAATGGACTAATACAAGTAAATTAACCTCATTGTGCTTTAGGATCTCTTTTGGTAATAATATGAAAATGATAATAATCCATCATACTTTTGTTATGAAGATTAAATGAGATGATATATGGAAAGTGCTTAAAATAGTGCCTAAATTCGAACTTTTATTAAATATGATATAACTCTGTCTTACATTTAAAAAATCTTATGTTCTAAAACCATAATCATACTCTACAGTTTCCTAAATTTCCTGTCCCGTCAGAACACTCTTTCTCTTTGTCATGTCCTAGTGTCAATTTACCTTTGCTGAGGAAACGAGCTGATAAGAAAATCCTTGGGGGGTTGGAGGGGCAGGAAAATGAGATTTCAACCTGGTTGTTCACTGGAATCCTCCAGGGGGCTTTAAAATGCTAATGCCTGGGCCCCACCCTCGGAGAGTCTGACATCAACAGTCTAGGGTGGGGCCTGGGCTTTAGGAGTTTTCAAAATTCCCCAGGTGATCACAACGTGCAGTCATGTCTGAAAGCTGTTGCTTCTATAACATTTATGAACAGTATTTTCATTGGAAAAAAACAGTGGATTTATTTTCCAGTTCTCCTTCCTCAGCAGTAGCACACTGAGAATGGTTGTAATTTGCTCTGGGAGAGGAAGGGAGGGGATTGTAGAGCATAATCACAGTTTGGGAACATATGTGCTGCTACTCCTGGCTTATATTTGGGAGCTGCTGACTCAGAGAGTGGCTTCCTGTCCTATTTGCCACCATTACTCGAGGTCTCGGGGTGCGAGGACTAGCAACTGCTCTCAGTGGCCTCAGTTCTACCCCTGGTGGGCAGCCAGAGAAGCTGCAGCCTCCAGATTATCAGCATGTTCTGCTGATGCTAGCCCTTCTTTGGGAGGGCTGTTTTTCTCACCTGCCCTTTGCAAGTTAGTCTCCTACACTGACTGCACTGCCCATAATCTAGGTTCTATTAATTTTACATGAAATCACAAATGCTAAGATCCTACCTATTGCTGAAAATAGATTTCTAGATAAAAGCTGAAATGACAGTAAAATCTGTGTTACAAGAAAGGAAAATGAAGATTAAAAGATGCAAATTAGTGGGTGTAAAAAGCCTGTGGTGTCTGGGTCCAATTACAGGAAAAAAAAAGTAATGGAAATACCAAACTTTCATACTTCACACTACCCCTTATTCATACTCACCTGTGGTATCCAGGTAAAGATGATGATGAAGCAAAATCTTTATGTACTTTCACTCCTAAAACTCCAGTAAGATGACTATAAAAGCATTACAAATAAACAGTCTCAAAATAACAAGAATTGGAGTGGGGACAAATGACAGCAACAAAAGCTTGGAAGTTGGAAAGGAGATGGATCATAAACCAGGGGTCAGTAAAGAAAGTTTTATTGGAACAAGGATATGCCCATTCATTTCTGTATCATCTATGGCTGCTTCCCTAATCCAATGACAGAGTTGAGCAGTTGTGAGCAGTTGTATTTGATAGTTCAGCAGTTGTATGGCTTACAAAGTCTAGAATATTTACTACCTCACCCTTTAGAAAAGAAGTTTGCTGATCCCTGCCATAGATTACTCGAAAGCCTCAGGAACTGGCAGCATTAAGTACCTCAGGGAATTGGGGAGAAGACGGAGTTATAAAAAAGGGAAAAAAGCTGAAATTATGTTTAAGAAGCAACTGGATTTCCAGTTTCCCAGATCCTGTAGAAAACGAACATCCAGATATTTTTTCTAAGAGTTCATAGGAATTAAAAATAAATAGCATTGTCTCCCAAAATTCACTTGTTGGAAACAATCCACAATGCAACAGTGTTGGGTAGTGAGGCCCAATAAGAGATGATTAGGTCCTGATGGTGGACCCTTCATGAATGGAATAATGTAGTTATCTTGGGAGTGGGTCAGTTATCCAGAGAGTGGGTTGTTATAAAAGCAAGCCCAGCCCCTCATGCTTTCTCTTTCATACATGCTCCCTTGCCCTTCTGCTCTTCTGCCATGGGATAATGCAGCATGAAGACCTGCACCAGATGCCTGTGCCATACTATTAAACTTACTAGCCTCCAGAACTGTAAGAAATAAATTTCTTTTATTTACAATTTAAAAAATAAAAATAAATAGTATGGAGTAAATGCCTTAAAAGTAGAGGGGGAAAAAATGACAAAGGATCAGCAGCCCAGTGATCCAAAATCAGAATGTAATAAAATTTTTCTGTCTTTACTCCAAAAAGAGTAAAAAGAAAATGGCAGACAGAAAATTATTGATGAAATAATTTTTAAAATTTCTGGGACACAGGAATTCACCTGAAATTCTAGGCTCTCATCTATAGTACCTAGGTATTCCAACACTCATTTCTGCTCAACAATCAAGATTCCCCTGTTTGTCCTTCACTTATGGTATGGCTAGCTGGCAGAAGGAAAGGTCTCCTGATTGTGAAATCCAACTATTTGCTTTTATGTCACTTACCAAATGATAACTATGGCTAGCTTGGATTTTCTCCTTTTAAAAAATAGATCCAATTTATATGAAATATCCAGGATAGGCAGATACAAAAGACAGAAAGCAGCTTTTACCAGTTACCTAAGTCTGCTACTTGGTTGCCAGGGGTTAAGAGGAGAGGGGAAAGGGGAGTGACTACTTAATAGATACAAGATTTCCTTTTGGAGTGATGAAAATGTTATTGAACTAGCTAGTGCTGACAGTTGCACAACATTGTACTAAAAGGCCCTGGAATTGTATACTTTAAAATGGTTAATTTTATGTATATTTTATCACAATAAAAAATTGATCTTGTGCTTTCCTTTTACATATTCTAAAAATAAGAGACCAATATTGTGGAAGACAATCTAATCCTTAACACCCCTTTGTCAGGCAAAAATCTGATCCTAAATGGATAACAAATGTTACTGTGTTTGGGGAAACTTCCACTTTCTCATTTCCGTTAGATTTCATGAGGCAGGAGGTTACTACTTCACCCTTAATTTTACTATAACTAGAGTTCTCCTTGTGCTTCCTCTCTGCCTTAATTTTTATTTCAGTCATTACATTTTTACTTAAGTAATGATAAATTTTAAACTGCACCTTGCAATTAGAAAAACAATCAACATAGCCGGGCACAGTGGTGCACACCTGTAATCCCAGCTACTCAGGAGGCTGGGGCAGGAGGATCGCTTGAGCCGAGGAGTTCGAGACTAGTCTGGGCAACAAACAACAAAGTGAGACCCCTGTCTCAAAAAAAAAAAAAAAAAAAAGGAAAGAAAAACAATCAACATAATTGCCTATGAAATTCCCCCAGGGTAAGAGGTTGAAACAAATTTACTATAAAAATGTAAAATCCAGCATAAAATTATGCTAAAATACGACTCTTTTTAAATATGTAAGTTTATACTGAGAGGGAACAGTATAGGCTTTGACGTTGCTATTTCATTACATCAAAATCAGAAGCTAATTTCTTTAGCCTTTGTCCATCTTTAAAGCTTTAACATTCATATGCATCTGGAAAGTGTGTTTTCTTCTTATCTCCACTGCACGTTCTTTCCAGAAGCCTCTGGTCACAACTGAGGAGTGACAATTGACAAGACTCCTATCAGCCTCACAAACACTGGCTTAGAAGCTACTACTGCCTTGGGAGGAAGGAGATCTCATGTTTTAAGCACAGCAGAAAAACCTTCTCAACTTGCAGAGCAGTAAGTGTCCCTCCACAATTTCAGTGGTGCTAAAAATAACTTCCATGCCTTTAGTCTCCCTTGCCTAAGTCTTTTAAACTATGGGATAAATCTAGACGCTTGCTTGAAGCCGACCGGATTTCTTCAAACTTTGAACACTGGATTTATTCCAACTAAGGTACTGCTCTCTTTAAGCTTTTAAATACTTGAGGCTGAAGTATTTCTTAAACACATTTTAGAATAAGCCACTGTATATTGGAGCTGTTTTTCCTCTCCAAGAGGGAGTGATGTGTAGGAAGTACCTACAGATATTAAGTGGCATACGGCTAACTGTGGGAGAGGAAGAGTAGAATGCTTCTATATTTTACCAAGTGCTGGGGGCTGTGGAGAATGCAGTTGTAAGCAAATACCAGAATGACCTATAGGTAAATATGAGATTTCTCATAATAATCACCTCTCAAACCTCCCAACAATACTGTTAAAAAAAAATCACTAATAGTTGCTGCTAGAAATCCAGTGTCACAAAAGGCCAAAGTTTATTGACAGATTGGTATATATGAAAGACCTTGACCTTCAAAATTCACAAGAAAAGATCAATTGCATGTAATTTGTCTTGCCCGTAATTTTGCTGTTCACATAATATGGTGAAGATCCCTCTTACTCTACAAACAAATTAAATTAAACAACAACAACAAAATGATCTTGGATAGCAATTGCTATGAACTTCAAGGACATCATTCATTCCTTCATCATTCAATCTATAAATATTTACTGACCGTCTGCCATGTGTCAGACCCTGTTCTAGGCCTTGAGAATAGAGCAGTGGGAGAGATAGGCATTGTTCATAACTTCAAAGAGTTTATAATCTCAAAGGAACACATGTATGTAACTAATTATAAACAAGTAATTGTTTTACAAAAGATAAGGGCTTCCTTCCTCAAGCTATCATCTCAAAATACTAAATGCCCCCAGTTATATTTGGCAAAAACACACGACTGGAACTGCAATTGTTCCCCAAAATGCTCTCTTTACAATTATAATGAAGATCAGTGTTTCTCATGACTTAACTAAATTACCCTTACCATGGAGACTTCCCTGGGAGTGGCTACAGCCTAGAAACCACTGTCCCAAGCAGCCAGGAAGATGCTCTCCATTTCTCAATAGCCTGCATGTTGGTGTTGTGCTTGGGGAAATTGCGAATCAAGTGTTCCTTCCAGCCATAACATCCTGTTTCTAGGTACACTAACTGCCACTGACTGAACTGCTTATGTGATAACTCAAGCACACATTCCTGCTTTAAGAATTAGGGAGACTCGAGGGGGGGCGGAGCAAGATGGCCGAATAGGAACAGCTCCAGTCTCCAACTCCCAGCGCGAGCGACACAGAAGACCGGTGATTTCTGCATTTTCAACTGAGGTACTGGGTTCATCTCACTGGGGAGTGCCGGACGATCGGTGCTGGTCAGCTGCTGCAGCCCGACCAGCGAGAGCTGAAGCAGGGCGAGGCATTGCCTCACCTGGGAAGAGCAAGGGGGAAGGGAATCCCTTTTCCTAGCCAGGGGAACTGAGACACACAACACCTGGAAAATCGGGTAACTCCCACCCCAATACTACACTTTAAGCAAACAGGCACACCAGGAGATCATATCCCACACCTGGCCGGGAGGGTCCCACACCCACGGAGCCTCCCTCATTGCTAGCACAGCAGTCTGTGATCTACCGGCAAGGCAGCAGCGAGGCTGGGGGAGGGGCGCCCGCCATTGCTGAGGCTTAAGTAGGTAAACAAAGCTGCTGGGAAGCTCGAACTGGGTGGAGCTCACAGCAGCTCAAGGAAACCTGCCTGTCTCTGTAGACTCCACCTCTGGGGACAGGGCACAGTAAACAATAACAAAACGCAGCCGAAACCTCTGCAGATGCAAATGACTCTGTCTGACAGCTTTGAAGAGAGCAGTGGATCTCCCAACATGGAGGTTGAGATCTGAGAAGGGACAGACTCCCTGCTCAAGTGGGTCCCTGACCCCTGAGTAGCCTAACTGGGAGACATCCCCCACTAGGGGCAGTCTGACACCCCACACCTCACAGGGTGGAGTACACCCCTGAGAGGAAGCTTCCAAAGCAAGAATCAGACAGATACACTCGCTGTTCAGAAATATTCTATCTTCTGCAGCCTCTGCTGCTGATACCCAGGCAAACAGGGTCTGGAGTGGACCTCAAGCAATCTCCAACAGACCTACAGCTGAGGGTCCTGACTGTTAGAAGGAAAACTATCAAACAGGAAGGACACCTACACCAAAACCCCATCAGTACATCACCATCATCAAAGACCAGAGGCAGATAAAACCACAAAGATGGGGAAAAAGCAGGGCAGAAAAGCTGGAAATTCAAAAAATAAGAGCGCATCTCCCCCAGCAAAGGAGCGCAGCTCATCGCCAGCAACGGATCAAAGCTGGACGGAGAATGACTTTGACGAGATGAGAGAAGAAGGCTTCAGTCCATCAAATTTCTCAGAGCTAAAGGAGGAATTACGTACCCAGCGCAAAGAAACTAAAAATCTTGAAAATAAAGTGGAAGAATTGATGGCTAGAGTAATTAATGCAGAGAAGGTCCTAAACGAAATGAAAGAGATGAAAACCATGACACGAGAAATACGTGACAAATGCACAAGCTTCAGTAACCGACTCGATCAACTGGAAGAAAGAGTATCTGCGATTGAGGATCAAATGAATGAAATGAAGCGAGAAGAGAAACCAAAAGAAAAAAGAAGAAAAAGAAATGAACAAAGCCTGCAAGAAGTATGGGATTATGTAAAAAGACCAAATCTACGTCTGATTGGGGTGCCTGAAAGTGAGGGGGAAAATGGAACCAAGTTGGAAAACACTCTTCAGGATATCATCCAGGAGAACTTCCCCAACCTAGTAGGGCAGGCCAACATTCAAATCCAGGAAATACAGAGAACGCCACAAAGATACTCCTCGAGAAGAGCAACTCCAAGACACATAATTGCCAGATTCACCAAAGTTGAAATGAAGGAAAAAATCTTAAGGGCAGCCAGAGAGAAAGGTCGGGTTACCCACAAAGGGAAGCCCATCAGACTAACAGCAGATCTCTCAGCAGAAACTCTCCAAGCCAGAAGAGAGTGGGGGCCAATATTCAACATTCTTAAAGAAAAGAATTTTCAACCCAGAATTTCATATCCAGCCAAACTAAGTTTCATAAGTGAAGGAGAAATAAAATCCTTTACAGATAAGCAAATGCTTAGAGATTTTGTCACCACTAGGCCTGCCTTACAAGAGACCCTGAAGGAAGCACTAAACATGGAAAGGAACAACCGGTACCAGCCATTGCAAAAACATGCCAAAATGTAAAGACCATCGAGGCTAGGAAGAAACTGCATCAACTAACGAGCAAAATAACAGGTTAATATCATAATGGCAGGATCAAGTTCACACATAACAATCTTAACCTTAAATGTAAATGGACTAAATGCTCCAATTAAAAGACACAGACTGGCAAACTGGATAAAGAGTCAAGACCCATCAGTCTGCTGTATTCAGGAGACCCATCTCACACGCAGAGACATACATAGGCTCAAAATAAAGGGATGGAGGAAGATTTAACAAGCAAATGGAGAACAAAAAAAAGCGGGGGTTGCAATACTAGTCTCTGATAAAACAGACTTTAAACCATCAAAGATCAAAAGAGACAAAGAAGGCCATTACATAATGGTAAAGGGATCAATTCAACAGGAAGAGCTAACTATCCTAAATATATATGCACCCAATACAGGAGCAACCAGATTCATCAAGCAAGTCCTTAGAGACTTACAAAGAGACTTAGACTCCCATACAATAATAATGGGAGACTTCAATACTCCACTGTCAACATTACACAGATCAACGAGACAGAAAGTTAACGAGGATATCCAGGAATTGAACTCATCTCTGCAGCAAGCAGACCTAATAGACATCTATAGAACTCTCCACCCCAAATCAACAGAATATACATTCTTCTCAGCACCACATCGTACTTACTCCAAAATCGACCACGTAATTGGAAGTAAAGCACTCCTCAGCAAATGTACAAGAACAGAAATTATAACAAACTGTCTCTCAGACCACAGTGCAATCAAACTAGAACTCAGGACTAAGAAACTCAATCAAAACCGCTCAACTACATGGAAACTGAACAACCTGCTCCTGAATGACTACTGGGTACATAACGAAATGAAGGCAGAGATAAAGATGTTCCTTGAAACCAATGAGAACAAAGATACAACATACCAGAATCTCTGGGACACATTTAAAGCAGTGTGTAGAGGGAAATTTATAGCACTAAATGCCCACAAGAGAAAGCAGGAAAGATTTAAAATTGACACTCTAACATCGCAATTAAAAGAACTAGAGAAGCAAGAGCAAACACATTCGAAAGCTAGCAGAAGGCAAGAAATAACTAAGATCAGAGCAGAACTGAAGGAGATAGAGACACAAAAAACTCTCCAAAAAATCAATGAATCCAGGAGTTGGTTTTTTGAAAAGATCAACAAAATTGACAGACCACTAGCAAGACTAATAAAGAAGAAAAGAGAGAAGAATCAAATCGACGCAATTAAAAATGATAAAGGGGATATCACCACTGACCCCACAGAAATACAAACTACCATCAGAGAATACTATAAACACCTCTACACAAATAAACTGGAAAATCTAGAAGAAATGGATAATTTCCTGGACACTTACACTCTTCCAAGACTAAACCAGGAAGAAGTTGAATCCCTGAATAGACCAATAGCAGGCTCTGAAATTGAGGCAATAATTAATAGCCTACCAACCAAAAAAAGTCCAGGACCAGATGGATTCACAGCTGAATTCTACCAGAGGTACAAGGAGGAGTTGGTACCATTCCTTCTGAAACTATTCCAATCAATAGAAAAAGAGGGAACCCTCCCTAACTCATTTTATGAGGCCAACATCATCCTGATACCAAAGCCTGGCAGAGACACAACAAAAAAAGAGAATTTTAGACCAATATCCCTGATGAACATCGATGCAAAAATCCTCAATAAAATACTGGCAAACCGGATTCAGCAATACATCAAAAAGCTTATCCACCATGATCAAGTGGGCTTCATCTCTGGGATGCAAGGCTGGTTCAACATTCGCAAATCAATAAACATAATCCAGCATATAAACAGAACCAAAGACAAGAACCACATGATTATCTCAATAGATGCAGAAAAGGCTTTTGACAAAATTCAACAGCCCTTCATGCTAAAAACGCTCAATAAACTCGGTATTGATGGAACATACCTCAAAACAATAAGAGCTATTTATGACAAACCCACAGCCAATATCATACTGAATGGGCAAAAACTGGAAAAATTCCCTTTGAAAACTGGCACAAGACAGGGATGCCCTCTCTCACCACTCCTATTCAACATAGTTTTGGAAGTTCTGGCTAGGGCAATTAGGAAAGAGAAAGAAATCAAGGGTATTCAGTTAGGAAAAGAAGAAGTCAAATTGTCCCTGTTTGCAGATGACATGATTGTATATTTAGAAAACCCCATTGTCTCAGCCCAAAATCTCCTTAAGTTGATAAGCAACTTCAGCAAAGTCTCAGGATACAAAATTAATGTGCAAAAATCACAAGCATTCTTATACACCAGTAACAGACAAACAGAGAGCCAAATCAGGAATGAACTTCCATTCACAATTGCTTCAAAGAGAATAAAATACCTAGGAATCCAACTTACAAGGGATGTAAAGGACCTCTTCAAGGAGAACTACAAACCACTGCTCAGTGAAATAAAAGAGGACACAAACAAATGGAAGAACAAACCATGCTCATGGATAGGAAGAATCAATATCGTGAAAATGGCCATACTGCCCAAGGTAATTTATAGATTCAATGCCATCCCCATCAAGCTACCAATGAGTTTCTTCACAGAATTGGAAAAAACTGCTTTAAAGTTCATATGGAACCGAAAAAGAGCCCGCATCTCCAAGACAATTCTAAGTCAAAAGAACAAAGCTGGAGGCATCACACTACCTGACTTCAAACTATACTACAAGGCTACAGTAACCAAAACAGCATGGTACTGGTACCAAAACAGAGATATAGACCAATGGAACAAAACAGAGTCCCCAGAAATAATACCACACATCTACAGCCATCTGATCTTTGACAAACCTGAGAGAAACAAGAAATGGGGAAAGGATTCCCTATTTAATAAATGGTGCTGGGAAAATTGGCTAGCCATAAGTAGAAAGCTGAAACTGGATCCTTTCCTTACTCCTTATACGAAAATTAATTCAAGATGGATTAGAGACTTAAATGTTAGACCTAATACCATAAAAATCCTAGAGGAAAACCTAGGTAGTACCATTCAGGACATAGGCATGGGCAAAGACTTCATGTCTAAAACACCAAAAGCAACGGCAGCAAAAGCCAAAATTGACAAATGGGATCTCATTAAACTAAAGAGCTTCTGCACAGCAAAAGAAACTACCATCAGAGTGAACAGGCAACCTACAGAATGGGAGAAAATTTTTGCAATCTACTCATCTGACAAAGGGCTAATATCCAGAACCTACAAAGAACTCAAACAAATTTACAAGAAAAAAACAAACAACCCCATCAAAAAGTGGGCAAAGGATATGAACAGACATTTCTCAAAAGAAGACATTCATACAGCCAACAGACACATGAAAAAATGCTCATCATCACTGGCCATCAGAGAAATGCAAATCAAAACCACAATGAGATACCATCTCACACCAGTTAGAATGGCAATCATTAAAAAATCAGGAAATAACAGGTGCTGGAGAGGATGTGGAGAAATAGGAACGCTTTTACACTGTTGGTGGGATTGTAAACTAGTTCAACCATTATGGAAAACAGTATGGCGATTTCTCAAGGATCTAGAACTAGATGTACCATATGACCCAGCCATCCCATTACTGGGTATATACCCAAAGGATTATAAATTATGCTGCTATAAAGACACATGCACACGTATGTTTATTGCAGCACTATTCACAATAGCAAAGACTTGTAATCAACCCAAATGTCCATCAGTGACAGATTGGATTAAGAAAATGTGGCACATATACACCATGGAATACTATGCAGCCATCAAAAAGGATGAGTTTGTGTCCTTTGTAGGGACATGGATGCAGTTGGAAACCATCATTCTTAGCAAACTATCACAAGAACAGAAAACCAAACACCGCATGTTCTCACTCATAGGTGGGAACTGAACAATGAGATCACTTGGACTCAGGAAGGGGAACATCACACACCGGGGCCTATCATGGGGAGGGGGGAGGGGGGAGGGATTGCATTGGGAGTCATACCTGATGTAAATGACGAGTTGATGGGTGCAGCACACCAACATGGCACAAGTATACATATGTAACAAACCTGCACGTTATGCACATGTACCCTACAACTTAAAGTATAATAATAATAAATAAATTAAAAAAAAAAAAAAAGAATTAGGGAGACTCAAGTAAGGCAAGCAAACAGATAAAATCTTAACAACTTCAAGTCTTAGTACCAAGTGAAGTGACCCAGTAAGCATGCAGTGGTCCTCCCATCTACACAGCTTAGTAGACCAATTCTACATTTCTTGCTTGGAATTATTTGAACTGAGATTATGAGGCAGTAGAGCAGTTGCGTGGCATGATCAAACCATCTTGATTAGCTCAACCACCATTTAAGTATGACTGGCAATGGGCCAGGAGAGCTGGGTATATACTATGAATGAACCAAAACTAACTGAAATAAAAAATTCTACACCTTAAGTTCTCTTCTGAAGAGTTCAATTTAAAAAGAAAATTAGCACAGAGGCAAACATAAACAAGGGAGCAAGGTTATTGCATACTTAGTACCAGATTGATCAACTGAATCATAATTAGAAGCCCTGCCACTAAAATAATGCAATTTGATGCTACATTTACTCGTGAGATATTGATTGGCCCAAAAAAAAAAAAAAAAAAAAACCCACAAAGCCAGCCTCAATAACGTCACCAAATATTTTGGAAACTCTGTTTCAATCCTACAAATGCATACAATTATTCTCCCCATTTGGGAATGAGTACAGTTGGCTCCTGAAATAGAATTGATGGTGGAAGCATTGAGAAACAATGATGTTTTTGATTCTTTGGGATTTCTGGGCACTTATTTGGGTGTAAGAAGAGTTGAAAATCATTTTGCAGTAATAAAATAACACATTTGATATTCTACTGACTTTTTCCTGGCTGACTGCTACTCCACACATCTGGAAAACTTTGAACAATCCAAATGAAGGATATTTCCAACCAATCATTTTAGACTGCCAAGATAGCTCATAGCTTATAATCCAAAAGTAGGGCAGCCAGTGGACGGTGGAACTGGGGGAGGTGTCATGAGAGGAAGCCTGTCTTCCTGAGGAGTGTTGCAAAGGCATGGTTAGTATGAAACAATAAATACCGATGGTGAGAAATCTTGAAAGAGGAAGAAACAATGTTTACTTATGATCCGTAAATAACGAGGTCAAATCTGGAACCAGCAGCCTTTTCCACAATTGGTGTAGATGAATCTAAGGCTGGGACCTAAGTCATCAGTATTTATCTTTCTTTTTTGCAGATACATGTACCTAGGTCTGGAGTGTCTGAGCTCTCATCTCTTGTGCATTACGCTAAGCTGATGTTTGGGGACTCAGTCTTAAACTCCCAGGTATTTATTGAGCAACTGCTAAGTGCCAGGCACTGCAGGGCTGACAGTGAGAAAGCAGTGCCCCTACTGTCAGTGGAGAGAGGCAAATTATAAACAAGAAAGCAACAACTGTGTGTATGTGTCATGAAGAAAGTTAGAACAATGGGGATGCTATTTTAGCAAGGGTCATAAGGACAGGACACTCTGGTGAGTGGGGTGGAATTTGAGCAGGCATCTGAATGGAATCAGGAGCAAATCCTGTGAAATTGTGAGTTCTAGACAGAGGAGAATGAAGGATATGGCAAAGAGTAGAACAAGTAAAGGCACCCAGGAACAGACATTCAAATTCAAGTCTTTTTTTTTTTTATGTTTGTTTTATTCTTTGGTCCTCATGAGTACTTGCCTTTGTTCAAACAGGAGAACAGTACTTGCTTTGGGCATTTAATACCTAGTACACAGTTTTACACACCCAACTCCCATTTGGACAGCTGACTTATCTATTAGTAACACTTTCCCAAAAAGTTATTGTTATTTTCCCTCAGAATTTTGATATGACTTCTGTATGCTGCCTAAATCAGTAAAATAACTAGTAGTATTTACTTTATAATATTAAAGCAATAGTACTGTCTTAAGTTAGAAAACTTATGACTTTCAGGATTCCTATCATAGGAAAGGAAGAAAAGTAAATATTAGGAAAAGTTGGGCAAAGGAAACAGTGTGATTTATGAATGAAGAATTATTCAGTAAAGATGAAATATATATATTGACTTTAAAGCCTTTTAATTTTATTAAGTTTTTAAGTGAATAGCTCATCTTTCTGAATTCATGTCTACAACAGTTTTATCTGCTAGATTATAATTCATAAACAAATGAAATATCATTAATATTTCCTTGTGATAAGTATACCACCTAAATGTTAAGGGAGTGGACAAACATTGAGTCTTCCCCAGGCCCAGCATTGTGGTATATATATGTACTCTGTAGTTAATAATATGATTTAATTAGTAACACCATTCTATGCTGACATTAAGCTTTTAATCAGACATGAAGCATTTCTTTTTCCAATCTAACCCTTAAACAATATCCCTGGGCATGTTCAGTACTATATCTTAGCTATTAGCAAATCCTCTTTTTAAGGTCCCTTAGAAATTCTGAAACACGGCCAACTCTTTTGCATATATACATTCATTCATTCAATACATCCATAAAATATTTATTGAATATCTACAGTGTGCCTCCTCCATTTCCATTTGTACTGCTTAAGGAAAATGGCAAAAGTATAACTTTTCAGAAATAGCCTTGAAATGGACTAAAGATGGCTGCCAATTCTTTGTCTTTTCCCATCAAGAAATGGAAGTTATTTCTCCTTCCCTGAATCTGCTTTACTGTGACTGCTTTAACCAACAGAATGCAGCAGAGTTAAGTCTGTCCCAATTTCAGACTCACTTTTAAGGGTACTAGCAGTTTTCACTTCTCTCTCGGAACTCTCACATTAAGACCCTTAAACTACCATGTAAGAAGTCACACTGCCCTTCTGTAGAGACCATGTGGAGAAGCTAAGAAGAGAGGAGAGGTACTGAGACTACACAGAGAGGGAGATAGCCCAAGGCATCCTAATATCCAAGGTGAACCTCCGGATGACTCTAGACCCAGCTTGTTATCTGACTACAACTGTGGCAGACCTCAAGGAAGGCCAGCAGAAAAGCTGCATAGCTGAGCCTGGTCAATTCATAGAACTATAAAAGAGAAGAAAAAGGTAGTTGTTTTAAGCCACTAAGTTTTGGGGTGTTTTTCTATGCAGTAATAAATAACTAAATAAGCCTCAATGGAATCTGCGGGCTCACTGATGGGACACACACACACACACACACACACACACACAGAGTAGCACCTGAAATATTTCTAAGGTCAGTACTACATATACTGTATGGTCAGATGATTACAAAATGTCTGTCTTTTTCAGAAAGAAATCACAGAAAATAATTATTTCTCCTCTCTTTAGTCATGAACTGGTTATTCAGGGAGCCAGATAAAGGCAGCACATTAAGTTTTCCCTGAGAGGCTGCTGGGGAAACTCGCAGGTTGGGAAGTGACTATGGAACCTCATGGCCAATGCAGATGTACCAGCTTCATCCCCACTACACTTCAAGACTCACCCACAACTCATCATTGACCTACTCCCTAAGCATAAGCAGACTAATAATAACGGCCCAACATCCTTCAGAGAGTCACCAGAGCTGCCTCTCTGATGTCCAAAGCAGACCGTATCGGTTCAATCTTAAAGATGATCAAATTGCCTCCCCTGCCCATCCTCTGCTCTCTAGATGCTGTACAATCTCCTCAGCAAGAGAGAATCAGATTCGTCAAATCTTCATGCTTCCTGTGGATGCCATAATAAATTCCTACAAGCTTCATGGTTTAAAACAATAGAAATGTATTCTCACACAGTTTTAGAGGACAGAATCTGAAATCAAGATGTCTATAAGGTTGCACTGTCTCTGAAAACTCTAGAGGAGAATTCTTCCTTGCCTCTTTCAGCTTGTGGTGACTACAGGCATCCCTTGCTTGTGGTTGCATCTCTACAGTCTGTGCCTCCATCTTCACATGGCCACCTTCTCTGTGTGTATGTTTCTTCTCCTCCTCTTATAAGGGCTCACGTTGCTGGATTTAGAGCCCACTCAGATAATTCAAGATAACACCTGTCAAGATCCTTATTAATTTATTTGCATCTGCAAAGTCCTTTTCCAAACAGGGTTATATCTACAGTTTCCTGGTGGGCATATCTTTTGGGGAGCCAACATTCAAGTCACTCCATGTCATCTCTTTTCCCTGCATCCCTAGCCCAATGCAGGCTGTGATTGGGCCATGTTTTACCACTTTCACTTTTCACAACACATTGTGCTTTTCCATGTGTCTGTATGATAGCGTTCTCATGATGGTGCCGGTTTTTTTTGTTGTTTGTTTGTATGTTTTTTGAGACAGTCTTACTCTGTTGCCCAGGCTGAAGTGCAGTGGCATGATCTCGGCTCACTGTAAGCTCCACCTCCCAGGTTCATGCCATTCTCCTGCCTCAGCCTCCCGAGTAGCTGGGACTACAGGCACATGCCACCACACATGGCTAATTTTTGTATTTTTAGTAGAGACAGGGTTTCACCATGTTGGCCAGGCTGCTCTCGAATTCCTGACCTCAGGTGATCCACCAGCCTTGGCCTCCCAAAGTGTTGGGATTACAGGTGTGAGCCACCACACCCAGCCGATGGTGCCCTTTTGACTAGAATTCCATTTGCCACCTCGCATTTTCCAGACTTCCCAACGTCTTTCAGGCCAGCTCAAATGTCACCTCTTTCATAAACCTTCTCAATACCTCACAAGCAAAATTAGTCACTTCCTGCTTCTGACAGCACATTACATAGGGCCTCACATGGAGAGTGTCCAGGGCATGGCCAAATGCTTAATAAATACTCACCGAACCAGTCAGGTTAAGACTAGCTTTGTGAACAGATGCACACAGGTTCGACCTCCATCTGTCAGGAAGATCATTGACATTTTATTCTTTTGGGGCTCACAAAGCTTTCTGGTATTTAAAAGGTTTTTGTTAAAACAGATGTGTATCCAGCACTTTATGCCAAGGTCAGTTAACACCCTTGGGGCATTATTAACAGCTGGAGAAGAGCCCCCTCAAGAAGTCAACAGTGAGGACAGGCAATCATGCAGAGAGAAGTTAGACATTTCCTTTTCCTAGCCATTCTGAAAAAGTATTTCTAAGCCTCCCCTGTGATATAGTTTGTATCTTTGTCCCCACTTACATCTCTTTTTAGTTAACTTTTAAGTTCAAGGGTACATCTGCAGGTTTGTTACATAGGTAAACTTGTGTCATGGGGGTCTGTTGTACAGATTATTCCATCACCCGAGTATTAAGCCTAGTACCCATTAGTTATTTCTCCTAATCCTCTCCTTCCTCCCACCCTCCACCCTCTGACAGTCCCCAGCATGTGCTGTTCCCCACTATGTGTCCATGTGTTCTCATCATGCAGCTCCCACTTATAACGTGTGGTATTTGGTTTTCTATTCCTGCATTAGTTTGCTAAGCATAAGGGCCTCTGGCTCTTCCCGTGTTCCTGCAAAGGACATGATCTCATTCCTTTTATGGCTGCATAGTATTCCATGGTGTATATGTACCACATTTTCTTTATCCAGTCTATCATTGATGGGCTTTTAGGTTTATTCCATATCTTTGCTAGTGTGAATAGTGCTGCAATGAACATGCATGTACATATGTCTTTATAACAGAACAATTTACATTCCATTGGGTATATACCTAGTAATGAGATTGCTGGGTTGAATGGCATTTCTGTCTTTAGGTCTTTGAGGAATCACCACACTGTCTTCCACAATGATTGAACTAATTTACACTCCCACCAACAATGTATAAGCATTCCTTTTTCTTCACAGACTCACCAGTATCTATTTATTTTTACTTTAATAATAGCCATTCTGACTGGTGTGAGATGGTGATAGAGTTTGGCTGTGTTCCCACCCAAATCTCATCTTGAATTGTACTTCTCATAATCCCCATGTGTGGTGGGAGGTAACTGAATCATGGGCACGGTTTCCCCCATGCTATTCATGTGATAGTGAGTGAGTTCTCAGGAGATCTGATGGTTTTATATGGGGCTTTCCCTTTCACTCAGTTCTCATTCTTCTCTCTCCTGCTGCCACGTGAAGGACGTGCTTGTTTCCCTTTCAGCCATGATTTTAAATTTCCTGAGGCCTTCCCAGCCATGCTGAACTGTGAGTCAAACCTCTTTCCTTTATAAATTACCCAGTCTTTGGTATGTCTTTATTAGCAGCATGAGAACAGACTAATACAGATGATTTCTCATTGTGGTTTTGTTTTGCATTTCTCTAATGATCAGTGATGTTGAGCTTTCTTCATATGATTGTTGCCCATACATATGTCTTCTTTTGAAAAGTGTCTGTTCATGTCCTTTGCCCACTTTTTAATGGGGTTGCTTTGTTCTTGTAAGTTTGTTTAAGTTACTTATAGATACTGGATATTAGACTTCTGTTGGATGCAAAGTTTGCAAAACTCTTCTCCCATTCTGTAGGTTGTCTGTTTACTCTTTTGATAGTCTGTTTACTCTTTCTGCTGTGCAGAAGCTCTTTATAGTTTAATTAGATCCCATTTGTCAATTTTTGCTTTTGTTGCAATTGCTTTTGGTGTCTTCATCATGAAATTTTTACCTGTACCTGTGCCTATATCCTGAATGGTATTGCCTAGGTTGTCTTTCAGGGTTTTTATACTTTTGGGATTTACATTTAAGTGTTCAAACCGTCTTGAGCTAATTTTTGTATATGGTATATGGAAGGGGTCGAGTTTCAATCTTCTGCATATGGCTAGCCAGCTATCCTAGCATCATTTATTTAATTAGGAATCCTTTCCTCATTGCTTGTTTTTGTCAGGTTTGTCAAAGATCAGATAGCCTTAGGTGTGTGGTCTTATTTCTGGGTTCTCTATTCTGTTCCATTGGTCTATGGGTCTGTTTTTGTACCAGTACCATGCTGTTTTGGTTACTGTAGCCCTGTAGTACAGTTTGATGTTGGGTAGCGTGATGCCTCCAGCTTTGTTCTTTTTGCTTAGGATAGCCTTGGCTATTCAGGGTCCTTTTTGGTTCCATATGAATTTTAAAATAGTTTTTTCTAGTTCTGTGAAGATTCTCAATGGTAGTTTAATAGGAATAGCATTGAATGTATAAACTGCTTTGGGTAGTATGACCATTTTAATAATATTGATTCTTCCTATACATGATCATAGAATGTTTTTCCATTTGTGTCATGTCTGATTTCTTTGAGCAGTGTTTTGTAGTTTCTTTGTAGAGATCTTTTACTTCGCCAGTTAGCTGTATTCTTAGGTATTTTATACTTTTTTTTTGTGGCAATTGTGAATGGAACTATGTTCCTGATTTGGCTTGACTGTTGTTGGTATGTAGGAATGCTAGTGATTTTTGCACATTGATTTTGTATCCTGAGACTTTGCTGAAGTTGTTTATCAGCTTAAGAAGCTTTTGGGCTGAGACTATGGGGTTTTCTAGATATAGGATAACGTCATCTGCAAACAGGGATAGTTTGATTTCCTCTCTCCCTATTTGGATACCATGTATTTCTTTCTGTTGCCTAATTTCCCTGGCCAGGACTTCCAATACTATGCTGAATAGGAGTGGTGAGAGAGGGCATCCGTGTCTTGTGCTGATTTTTAAAGGGAATGCTTCTAGCTTTTGCCCATTCAGTATGATATTGACTGTGGGTTTGTTGTATATGACTCTTATTATTTTGAGCATGTTCCTTCAATACCTAGTTTATTGAGAGTTTCTGACATGAAAGGGTATTGAATTTTATCAAAAGACTTTTATGCATCTATTGAGATAATCATGTAGTTTTTGTCTTTAGTCCTGTTTATATGATGAATCACATTTATTGATTTGCATATGTTGAACCAACCTTGTATCCCAGGGATAAAGCCTACGTGATTGTAATGGATAAGCTTCATGATGTGCTGCTGAATTTGGTTTGCCAGTATTTGTTGAGGATTTTTACATCAATGTTCATTGAGAATACTGGCTTGAAGTTTTCTTTTTTGTTGTGGCATCTCTGCCAGGTTTTGGTATCAGGATGATGCTGGCCTCATAGAATGAGTTAGGGTGGAGTCTCTCCTCCTCAATTTTTTGGAATTGTTTCAATAGGAATGGTACCAGCTCTTCTTTGTACATCTGGTAGAATTCAGCTGTTAATCCATCTTGTCCTGGGCTTTTTTATTTTTTCTTTTTTCTTTGGTAAGCTGTTTATTATTACCTCAATTTCAGAGCTCATTATTGGTCTGTTCAGGGATTTAGTTTCTTCTGGTTCAGTCTTGGGAGGGTGTATGTGTCCAGGAATGTATCCATTTCTTCTAAATTTTCTAGTTTATGTGTACGGAAGTATTCATATTATCCTCTGATGGTTGTTTGTATTTCAGTGGGGTCAGTGGTAATATCCCCCTTGTCATTTCTTATTGTGTTTATTTGAATCTTCTCTCTTTTCTTCTTCATTAGTCTAGCTAGCAGTCTACTTTATTAATACTTTCAAAAAACCAGCTCCTGGATTTGCTGGTCTTGTGAATGGTTTTTCATGTCTCAATAATTCTTCAGTTCAACTCAGATTGTCATCTGCTAGCTTTGGGATTTGTTTGCTCTTGGTTCTGTAGTTATTTCAGTTGTGATGTTAGGTTGTTATCTTGAGATCCTTCTAACATTTTCAATGTGGGCATTTAGTGCTATAAATTTCCCTCGTTTTTCATGTCTCAATAATTCTTCAGTTCAACTCAGATTGTCATCTGCTAGCTTTGGGATTTGTTTGCTCTTGGTTCTGTAGTTCTTTCAGTTGTGATGTTAGGTTGTTAGCTTGAGATCCTTCTAACGTTTTCAATGTGGGCATTTAGTGCTATAAATTTCCCTCATAACACTGTCTTAGCTGTGTCCCAGAGATTCTGGTATGTTATATCTTTTTTCTCATTAGTTTCAAAGAACTTCTTGATTTCTGCCTTAATTTCATTATTTACCCCCAAAGTCATTCAGGAGCAGGTTATTCAATTTCCATGTAATTGTATGGCTTTGAGTGAATTTGTTAGTCTTAATTTCTAATTTGATTGCACTGTGGTCTGAGAGGTTACTTGTTATGGTTTCAACTCTTTCCCTTTTGCTGAACAGTGTTTTACTTCTGATTATGTGATCAATTTTAGAGTATGTGCAATGTGGCAATGAGAAAAATGTATAATCTGTTGTTTTGGGGTAGAGAGTTCTATAGATATCAGGTCCATTTGATCCTGTGCTGAGTCTAGGTCCCAAATGTCTTGGTTAATTTTCTGTCTCGATGATCTAATAATGTCAGTGGGATGTTAAAGTCTCTCACTATTATTGTGTGGGAGTGTAAGTCTCTTTGAAGGTCTCTACAAACCAGCTTTATGAATCTGGGTGCTCCTGTGTTGGGTGCATATATATTTAGGATACTTAGATCTTCTTGTTGAATTAAACCTTTAACCATTATGTAATGCCCTTCTTCATGTTTTTTTCTTTTTTAACTCTGTTGGTTTAAAGTCTGTTTTGTCAGAAACTAGGATTGCAACCTGTGCTCTTTTGTTTTCCATTTGCTTAGATTTTTCTCTATCCCTTTATTTTGAGCCTATGTGTGTCACTGCATGTGAGATGGGTCTCTTGAAGACAGCATACTAATGGGTCTTAGTTCTTTATTCAGCTTGCCACTCTGTGTCTTTTAATTGGGACATTTAGCCCATTAACATTAAAGCTTAGTATTGATATATGTGGATTTGATCCTGTCATCATGTTAGCTGCCTATTTTGCAGAATTGTTTATATGGTTGCTTTATAGTGTCACTGGTCTGTGTACTTCAGTGTGTTTTTATAGTGGCTAGTAAGTCTTTCCTTTTCATATTTAGTGCTTCCTTCAGGAGCTCTTGTAAGGCAGGTCTAGTGGTAACAAATTCCTCAGCATTTTCTTGTCTGAAAAGGATCTTATTCCTCCTTCACTTATGAAGCTTAGTTTGGACAGATATGAAATTCTAGGTTGGAATTTCTTTTCTTTAAGAATGTTGAACATTTGCCCACAATCTCTCCTGGCTTCTAGGGTTTCAGCTGAGAGGTTTGCTGTTAGTCTAATGGGCTTCCCTTTGTAGGTAATCTGACCTTTTTCTCTAGCTGCCTTTAACATTTTTTCTTTCATTTCGACCTTGAAGAATCTGATGATTACGTGTCTTTGGGATGATCTTCTTGTAGATGATCTTACTGGGGTTCTCTGCATTTCCTGAATTTGAATGCTAGCCTCTCTAGCTAGATTGGGAAAGTTCTCATGAATGATATCCTGAAATATGTTTTCCAAGTTGGCTTCATTCTTTCCATTTCTTTCAGGGACACCACTCAGTCACAGATTCTTGGAGGCTTTGTTCATTTCTTTTCATTGTTTATTTCTCTATTTTTGTCTGCCTGTCTCATTTTATAAAGCTAGTCTTCAAGCTCTGAGATTCTTTTCTCTACTTGGTCTATTCTGCTATTAATACTTGTGATTGCATTATGAAATTCCTGTACTATGTTTTTCAGCTCTCTCAGATTGGTTACATTCTTCTCTATACTGGCTATTTGGTCTGTCAGCTCCTGCATTATTTTATCATGATTTTTAGCTTCCTTGCATTGGGTTTCAATGTACTCCTATAGCTGATGATCTTAATTCCTATCCATATTCTGAATTCTGTCATTTCAGCCATCTCAATCTCAGCCTGGTTCCAAACCCTTGCTGGAAAGGTGATGTGGTCAGTTAGAGGAAAGAAGAAAGCACTCTGGCTTTTTGAGTTTTCAGCATTCTTGTGCTGATTCTTTCTCATTTTTTGTGGGCGTATCCACCTCCAATCCGTGAGGTTGCCAACCTTTGGATGGTTTTTAAATTTTCTTTTATCCTATTTGATGACCTTGAGGGTTTGTGGTATAAGGTGGATTCAGCCAACTGACTTTGTTTCTGGGATATTTTAGAAGTCAAGGCTCAACTCTCAACACCTGGACTGCATGTTCTAATGCTGGGGGACTTGTATTGGGCCCCAACTTTGTTCTCTGGCTCTTCAAGCTTGGAATCCACTGTGGGGGTGGGGCTGAGATGAGCAGCTGCAATAGAGTGCTAGTGGATGCAAGGGTGCTTGCCTCTCTGCAGATATTCACCACAGTGTCAGAGGCAATGCAGTTGGGGTGGCGGTAAGGGGGCCCTGTTGGAGACTGTATGCATGGTTGCCCTTGAGGTGGTGTTGGCTTCGGGTGGGGTGCTGGCAGGCACAGGTCTAGGTGCCTTCTTTGTGCCCAGCAAACAGGAGTGATCACTCAGGGGGTGGGAAAATCTGCTGTTCTCTGTACAGTTTTAGTGCAAGGGTAGGGCACTGGCAGGGGTGGGGCTTGCTGATTCTGTGCCCACCAAGTCTCCACCTGCAATGGGAGTTGGTGGAGTGGAGGAGAGTGGACTGCTTTTCCACATGCTGGCATGGCAAGTAAAGCAAAACCTGCTCATGCAGACACATGCCAGCAAAGCAATGTAGGGAGTTGCTGTAGGCCTGGGGAAGCTGCAGTATGGGGAGGGAGCACGTGGGCTGCTGCATATGGCCAAAGGGGCTACCTCACTGGAGCTCTCCACTGGTCAGTCATGGTCTGCCAGTGCAGAAGTTATGGTGTGGGCACCCAGAGCACCTGAGACTGCCCTGTAAGTAGGCATGGCCTGGCTGGGGCCCCAGGAGAGGCCAGCAGACCAAGAGGTGCTCAGGTCGGACCTGCCCCACCTGATGTGCAAGACTACCTTGCAGAGATCAGGTCCAACTGTTCCCTAAAGGGCTAAGGTCCTTATGGAAACAAGTCGAGCCTAAAGAAAAGGCCATCCCTGGCCATGCCCTGCTATAGATGCTCCCACACCAAACTCTCTAGGCTCCACATCAGCTGGCTTGCTGTCCCACCACTTCTCTAAGCAGCTCTTCCTGCCACCTCAAGTGTCAAGGGGTCCCCTCCTGCTGGGGTTTCAGAGGTCTGTGGTGAGAGCAGGTTGCTCCTTGCCAGTTTAAATCACCAATTCCTCTGGAGCTTTTGTGGTTCCAATATAAGCCCCAGTGTGTGATAGCCCATGCAGGGCTCCCAGCTTGCTCTCCCTTCAGCCCAGCTTCTGTATCCCAAATCTCATGTTGAATTGTAATCCCCAGTAGTAGAGGTGTGGCCTGGTGGGAGATGACTGGATGATGGGGTTGGGTTTCTCATGAAAGGTTTAGCACCATCCTCTTGGTGCTGTCCTTGTGATAGTGAGTGACTTCTCAAGAGATCTGGTTGTTTAAAAGACATGTGGCATCCTCCCATCCGCTCTCTTGCTCCTACTCTGACCATGTGATATGCCTGTTCCCCCTTTGCCTTCTGCCATGATTTTAAGCTTCCTGAGGCCTCCCCAGAGGCCGAGCAGATGCCAGCACCATGCTTCCTGTAAAGCCTGCAGAACTGTGAGCCAATTAAACCTCTTTTCTTTATAACTTACCCAGTCTCAGATGTTTCTTTATAGCCATGCAAGAATGCCCAATACACCCTGCATTTAAGTTTGGGCCACATGATTAATTCTCATCAAAGAAATGAAGACAGAGTGATATGCTCCATTTCTAGGCCTGTCCACTAAAATCTCCCAAGAAATCATTGGCTCTGTCTTGTTTCCAGCTGTGTAGCTACCCTCATGATACAAAGAACTCAGATTTCTAAATTACTATTGAGAAAGAGAGACAAAAAGGAGAGATACCTAACCTGCATCATACTGTAACTGAGCAAGAAATACATTTTTTTTTTAATGTTACTAGGTGTATCTGTTAGCTTTTGTTAGGTTATACTGTGGTAACAATCCCAAAACTCTCAATAGCATATGACAACAAAAGTTTATTTGTGGTTCATATTACGTGTTAACTGCTGTTGACTGTGGCTATGCTCCTTATGCTTTCTTTATTCCAGAATCCAAGCTGAAGGATCACTCCCTATTTGGGGCTGGTTTTTTTTTTTTTTTGAGACAGAGTCTTGCTCTATCACCCAGGCTGGAGTGCAGTGGCACGATCTCTGCTCACTGCAAGCTCCGCCTCCCAGGTTCGCACCATTCTCCTGCCTCAGCCTCCCAAGTAGCTGGGACTACAGGCATCTGCCACCACGCCTGGCTAATTTTTTAGTATTTTTAGTAGAGACGGGGTTTCACTGTGGTCTCGATCTCCTGACCTCGTGATCCGCCCGCCTCGGCCTCCCAAAGTGCTGGGATTACAGGCGTGAGCCACCATGCCTGGCCTGGGGCTGTTTTTATGGCATAGGGGAAAATGAACCAGCAACAGAACTGCTATGCAAAGCTCTTAAACTTCCACTAAGATACAGCATCTATTACATTTGCTCAAATTCCACTTACCAAGCCCCAGTCAATGGGATGGAAACTCTACTTTCCCCATGTTATGAACTGAATCATGTCCCCCACAAATGCATAAATTGAAGCCCTAACTCCCAATGTGATTGTATTTGGAGATAAGGCCTTTAAAGGGGTAATTAATATTAAATGAAGACATAAGGATGGGGCCCTAATCCAATAGGACTGGTGTCCTTATAAGAAGAGGAAGAGACACCAGGAACGCACATGTACACAGAAAAAGGCCATGTGAAGATATAGCAATAAGGCGGCCACCTGCAAGTCAAGGAAAGAGGCCTTAAAGAAATCGCATCTGCTGGCACCTTGATAATGGACTTCCAGCCTCCAGAACTGTGAGAAAATTAATTTTTGTTGTTTAAGCCATGAAGTCTGTGGTACTTTGTTACGACAGCCCAAGTTTACTAATACACCCCCCATAGAAAGGCATAGCAAGTTACAGGGCAGTGGATGTGGATGACAATCTCCTTACATAATAGGACCTGATCTATAACTTTAAACAATTGGGGGCAATTAAACCATTTACCACATTACAGCACTGAAGTTGGAGAACGCTTGCTAAAGCAGTTGGCCATTATTACCCTGACTTTTCAGATGCCTCAGATTGTCCAGCTAGACACATGCAGAAAGGTACTTTGGGGGATACTGAAGATAAAATGCATCTCTCTCTTCTCCATTTGTCTAGGGCTGCCTCTGCTCCTAGACTTCCTAGAATGAGCAGCAGCTGGACCCGCAGGAAAGCGTCTGGTGGCATAGCTAAAGCACTTTGTCCTTGGAATCTGAGCTCATTATCTACTAACACTATGGCCTTGTGCAGATTTCATTAACTCTTTGAGTGTTAATTTATTTGTCAAATAAAAAAAACTGCTATCTGCTTCCCAGGGTTGCTGTGAGAAGCAAATGAGAGAAAATCCTAGCAGCCAGTAGGTTTTCATTAAATGTTATTTTTCTTTCTTCTTAGAAACTGAAAAAGTTCCTCCTAAGGGGAAGTTAAACCTTAGCATGTCTCAGTCTTATCACAAGAGATATTCCCCTTTGTTCCAAAAATCATTATTTCAAGTTGGCACATCTTCCAGGACTAATGACCATACAGAAGATACTGTGATTAATCATTTGGGAACTGGAGAAAGTAGAGATGGGAAAGGAAGGGCAAAGGCTGCAGGGACCAACCTGCAGGCAAGAAGAAAGGTTCACTGCATTTATTTAATAGGGCCACTGTGCAGCTGACTGGCGTTTACTCATCATAACAATGCTGGCATTTAAATAAAGATGTTAGAATTAATCATCGATTGTGATTAAAGCCCACAGTTCCTGAAAAAAATGAAAACATGCTGGGGTTTCTTTTCCCCCTTATTTTTCCCCTGGTCCTAGCAATACAGAATCTCATTGGCCCAGAAAAAAAATTCTCTATTTTTATTAGAAACACAATGGTGGGGGAAAGGAATCTTGGAAATTGTATCAGGAATTTAGATGGTGGGAGGGAAGGGAGTTTGATGTGTTTGCCTAATGTTTCATAAAAGGATGCCAGCTGTGTTGTTTTTAATTTGGGAATTACAGGACTAAAAAGAGATTTACTCACTAATAAATATCCATTCTCTGAATCTTCATTGCCGTATTGTCCTGCAGTAATTCTTTGCTGATTCCAGAATAGTTTAATACTAATCCAGCAGATAGCATGCAGTGCTGTCACAGATACTGAGCTCTTTACTGTGTATAAACTGACAATCTCTGAAGAGGGGCAAGGAGGAGAAGGGAGAGATTTTGTAAAGATGCTGTATTCTATTTCAGCTTTAAAACCTTGAGAATTGAGTATAATGAGGCAGTTTTAATTTGCAGCCTTGAATTTGAAATATAAACTAGTTTTCATGGTGGAGTTCCTGATTTGGGGAGCCCTTTTCCCAAAAACCTATCACCAGTGTCATATCTCCAACTAGGCAGGAACTGTCGTTGAATTCCTCCAATGATAACCACCAAGAGTGATTTCTTGGTGTCCCCTTGACTCCTTAGAAGTTCCCTGAAATGTTCTAGCCACACTAATCCTCCCTCCACAGCACTGATGATCCCCTGTGCACAGCCACCCACTCCCATTCCCCATTGGCCCTGCCCTCCCAACCACCCAATCTGTAGGCTGTTTGATGGATTCTAATGGGCTTACCAATGATTTATAACAGATATTACGTAGTCTCTCCTATTTGTTCTTTAGATTTTGGCATATAACCAAACCCTTTGCCTAGAGCAGTGGTTCTCTACTGAGGGCAAGTTTGCATCTCATGGGGTATTAGACAATGTTGGGAGATATTTTTGTTTGTTACAATGGGGGAATGGGAGGTACTACTGGTATCCAGTATATACAGGCTATGGATGCCACTAAGTATCCTACCATGCACAGGACAATCTAAAATACCAACAATGCTAACACTGAGAAACCTTGAAGATGGCCTAGAAGATAATAGATAATAACAAGTCCACAGCAAGTAGCAGAAAAGTCTTCAATTAAAATGACTTTGTTGGAAAGGAACAGGAGACAGAGAAAAAAGGCAGGTCACTGGGAGAAAATTCACAGGACAGATGTCCACCATGTCTACATGGACAGGGAGTAACCCTCCAAGGTGTCTGGCATTGCCATCCCATTCTGGAAACATCTTCCCTCCTTGGCTGCCATCTCAGTTTCAGCCTGGTTCCCCTCATGACTGTGTCTATGTTCATTTTTTCTCAACATTCACTGCTCCCACCCCCACCAAGAGGATTGGCGATCAACCCTTTTTAAAAAATTATCTCTGCATGCTCTGCTTAGATGGCCTCACTTCCCCAACATGTAAATTTGCATGTATGTGTGGCTAGGACATACAAATCTGTAACTTTAGTCATTCTCTCTCCCGTGAGACCCAAATACACGTTCATTCTAGCTGTGTCCCTTTCTTTTATTGTTTTCGAGATGGAGTTTTGCTCGTCTCCCAGGCTGGAGTGCAATGGCATGATCTTGGCTCACTACAACCTCTGCCTCCCGGTTTCAAGCGATTCTCCCACCTCAGCCTCCTGAGAAGCTGGGATTACAGGCATGTGCCATCACGCCCGGCTAATTTTGTAGTTTTAGTTTCACCATGTTGGCCAGGCTGGTCTCGAACTGACCTCAGGTGATCCACCTGCCTTGGCCTCCCAAAGTACTGGGATTACAGGCATGAGCCACTGTGCCTGGCCTGTGTTCCTTTCTATATCTCAGAGATATATCAAATGAATCAATCAAAACCAAATGTATTCTCTCCCTTACAAACAGAATTCCTAATAACCCAATTTGCACAACTAAACTTAAACATTTTATAAAACATTGGTATGTGCTTGCTGCAGTGTAATCACTGGACACACACAATCCTTTTTCCATTAAAGTGATTTTAAGTGAAGTAAGACAACACCTATTTAAAGGGCACATAAAGAGCAAGGATAGGAGGAATTTTGTGGAGAATGGCAGTTCCATGTTTAGTCCAGAGCCTCAACAATATCAGGGCTCAGAATCACCTTCTACGATCTATTCACCTTTGCCTCATTGTGACAATAGGGCAGCCACATATCTAACTGTTACATTTTCACAGAACAGTGTCTTTCTTTTGATGGCTTTTTTTTTTTTTTTTTTTTTTTTTTTAAGATTCACGGGGTATGTGTGCAGGTTTGTTACATGGGTATATTGTGTAATCCTGGGGTTTGGGCTTCCACTGAACCCATCACCCAAGTAGTGAATATAGTACCCAATAGGTAGTTTTTCAGCCCTTGCCCTCCTCCCTCCCTCCCTCCCTCCTTTTGGAGACCACAATGTCTATTGTTTCCATCTTTACATCTATGTGTACCCACTGTTTAGCTCCCACTTATAAATGAGAACTTGTGGTATTTGATTTTTGTTTCTGTGTTAATTCACTTAGGATAATAGCCTCCAGCTGTATCCATGCTGTGGCAAAGAACATGATTTCACTCTTTTTATGGTTGTATAGTATACCACGGTGTATATGTGCCACGTTTTCTTTGTCCAGTCCACCACTGATGGGCACCTAGGTTGATTCCATGATTTTCATATTGTGAATAGTGCTGTGATGAACATACAAGCACAGGCATCTTTTTGATAGAATGATTTATTTTCCTTTGGGTTGAAACCAAGTAGTGGAATTGCTGGGTCACATGGAAGTTCTATTTTTAGTTCTCTGATAAATCTCCACATTGTTTTCTATAGGGGTTTAATGAATTTTCATTCCCACCATCAGTGTATAAGTACTCCCTTTTTTCTGCATCCTTATTAATATCTGTTATTTTTTGAATTTTTAAGAATAGCCATTCTGACTGACGTGAGATGTTATCTCACTGTGGTTTTAATTTTCATTTCTCTGATGATTAGTGATGCTGAGCATTTTTTCAAATGTTCATTGGCCACTTTTATGCCTTCTTTTGACAAGTATCTGTTCATGACCTTTGCCTACTTTTTTGCAGAACAGCGTCTTTGAGCAGGAAGAGGTAGGAAGTTTCCCAACTCTCTCCTTCAGTCCTGGAAGAAAGTCTTTGTACAGCCCCAGCCTCAGCCCCAGTATTTCCCCAGTTCACATTGGTCAGGATTGCATCATGTGCCCATGCCTTATCTGTGAGGGAGGCTAGGAACACAGGCATCTGGCATTTTAGTAGGAGGGGAGGGGAGCTCTGATGACAAGAAAGAGGGTGTGGGAGGGTCCACAAAAAGGCACATGACAGTGCAGACATGGTCTAGTCCCCTCTTAATGGTATAGACACTGCCCAGTCCTCTCCTTATGGAATCACAACCTACCACAGGGAGAA
Source organism: Macaca nemestrina (assembly GCF_043159975.1). Lineage (NCBI taxonomy): Eukaryota > Metazoa > Chordata > Mammalia > Primates > Cercopithecidae > Macaca > Macaca nemestrina. The sequence goes on from NC_092145.1 coordinate 148,915,537, forward strand.
CCAGATTAGCATAAGGCAGCACTGGTGACTGGGGGCCGCTGCCATCTAGAGCTGGAATTTGAGGCACAAAGCAAGATGCTGTCAGCACTGTCTGACGAGGTCAAGGAAGCCTTCATGGGAGATGAGATACCCAACCCTTCTCCTGAAGTCTCCACCCAAATCTTTGAATCCCCTCTTTCTGCCTCCCCACATGTAATTCATGCTGAACACTTATCAACACTCCTCTCCCTTTCACCTCCACACTCTCTCAGCCTGAGTTCAAGATTTCATTATCCCCCATTTTCCCTTTCTGATTGATTGCTGGACCCCCACTTAAATCCATCTTCCACAATATCACCATAGTTATCTTGGATATGGTCATGTCAGAAATCTTCACTGGCTCCTTATTTATAAGATAAAATCTAGCCTCTTCAGCATGGCATGCAAGGAACAACACAGTCTTTGTTCACCTGCCCTTCTAGCCTCACTTTCTGCCATCCATTCCTCTTTCCACAGACAAATTGGGTGATTTGCCATTGTGCAAATATACCACGTAATTTCTTGCCCCCATGCCCTTGCATAAGCTGTTCCACGTGCCTGGAATACTCTCCCCCTCCCCATCCACTTCTCTTCTTCACATTTTAAAATTCATCATTCTAAGTACAATTTAAATATCACCATTTCCACAAAGCTTCCTCAGTCTCTCTGGGTCAGAATTAATTTGCTGCCTCTTCTGGGTGTTCAGAATGTTCTGTGAAACATCTACTGAGGAACAACCCCAATATCTACTCTATACTTCCTATAGGTCAGGTATTTTTAAATGTATTTTATATGAATAAATTCATTTAATCCTCATAGCAGCCCTCATGAGTATCATTCCCATTTTGCAGATAGGGGAAACTGAGGCATGTTGATCCCAAGAAACTCTTCTGAGTTCACACAGCTGGTAAGTGATACAACTTAGTTTCAAACCCAATCAGTCTGACTCCAGAGGTGAGTTCACTATCTCTACACCAGTGCTGCCCAATGGATTCTGTGATGATGGACATGTTCTATATCTGTGCTGCTCAATATGATAGTCACTACAACATATGGCTATTGAAAACTTGTTATGTGACCAGTAGAACTAAGGAACTGGATTTCTAATTTTAATTAATTTTCATTTAAATAGTCACATGTAGCTAGTCGCTACCATATTGGACAGCACAGCTCTGTACCATATGCTCTCCATATGAGGGCAAGGACTTCTTTATTCATCAGATGTCCCATGACTCAGTTTAGATTGTTTGTTAGATTGAAATAGTCAAGCATATTTCCTTCTCTAACACAAGTGTAGGGCAGCATTTCTACACCTTCAACTGAGGAACAAGACTATTTTGCTGAGTTTCCATTGTGCAGACTGTGCTAAGCAATCTCTATTATTAGAAAACTTGGTTAACCACTTTCATTGAAAAAGCTTCCCCCCAAAATCATTTTATTACTCTTCCATACTAAAAGCTCACAAAGCAATCTCATGCAGCTTAAAGGAGAATCTGACCTCTGTGTTCAGAAATACAATTTCCGTTATTGACAATTCCTATTTATATTTACAAGGTTAACATCCAATAGTATTTATAAGGTCAGCACAATGTGCCAAGGAATAAGAAATAAAAGTCAACTCCAGTAAAAATAAGCACACCCTGAAAGCTCTTTTTTTGCATTGCTAGAAAGTTCTTATTTTCTTTTATCCCTAAAAAAACATATACCCTATGGAGATTTATGCTTGTAAACTTTGGCAGATATCTGTATCAAGAAGTTACATTAATTTAAATTTCTGAACACAACTCAAATCTCAACGTGAAAATGTCTAAGTGACAAAGGCAGCATATGTTGTGTCTACACCATGTTATTTAACATATACATGAAAAAAGTTTATTTTTCTCCCCATCCAGAATAGTACACAGGGAATAATAATATCCATAGAAATAATTTTTTCCTAAATGTTTAGCCACAGCTGCTACAGTTTAAAGAACACACAGGGTTGTTTGTCTGTTTCAAGTTTTGTTTTCTTTCTCTGGAGGAGAAGAGAGGCTGGCAAGAAAATGGCATGTTAAAAGTTATAAAGAAATATCAAATAATTCAAGGGATTATAGCTTTAAAGCTCTACAATACAAGCCTACAACAGGACACCAGTTGGTTTTGCTTGGTTCAGGAGTCGCAAAGTGGTGGTCCTTGGATGTGTTTCATCGAGCCTCCCCAGTGTTTTGAAAAATACGTGTTTGAATGCCTTCAGTTAGACTTGCATGCTCAAACTTTCCACAATTGCCATGGTCCCTTCTTGCTACTCAGTACTCCTTTTTAGTTTACTTGCCTGGCATCCTGTAGGCTTTTGAGTTTTCAGCCCCAGATGAGGTGGTATTCTGTTAGAGGAACTCAGAGCACTTAGATGTTTACAAAAAAAAAAAAGTCATATTTCTACCTAGTTATTATTCAAAGGACATCATAATTGAAGGACACTGTGCAATGCACTAGTCAGATGCAACAGGCCATCAATTTGCCATGCTAGATGTATTAATCACTTTTTTAAAAGACAAATTCACTTTCTGCATCTACGAACATTCTATAAATCTGGAATTAATTTATCCAAGAGATATTATGGAATACAGAGGGAGTTTTAGACCATGTTCTTCAAGTCCCAGAATTCCAGTTGAATTATAATTCTAGAATGTATTGGAAACTCTCACTGTCTAACGTGGTTAAAATGACTACAATTACCAAATCTAAAAACATGTCATTCTGTTTCCTCCATATCTATTTTCTCCAGAGTTTGCTTGGAGTCCTACTCAAACAGGAAACTTGACCAGGCATGGAGCCCCTGCCTCTGCTCACTCACTCGATTATCTTCACCCCTTGACCTTCTTCCCTAGTTTGATTTCATAGCTACAGGGAAATTCTTGAATTCTTAATCTTTATTCTACAGGAAGTACTGAAACACAATCAGATTTTATCTGCAAACATTATGTTTTTCCTTATTTACCAAAGGGAAAATGATATTTAAAAATTTAATTATAGAAAGAAAACATACATAATACATTTGGAATTTTTACTTGAAAACTAAACAGTGCTTCCAATGTCAACTAATTTTCTTCTATGATCCAGGTGTCTAGAAGAGATCTTGAAGTTAGAGTCCAATATCTTAAATTTCCACAGAGGAGCAAAGACTATCAGTGATCATGCATTTACTCAGCAATGAAACTCAGACCAGAATCAGCTAGATCAGAGATTCATAATCCTCACTGTCCATCATAATGACCATGACTCTCAGAGGGTGGGACTTTAGCCTTGACCCCACCCCCAGAGAATCTGGGGTGAGGTCTCAAGCACGGGTATTCTGTAAACCTCTGAGATGATTCAATGTGCAGTTAGCATGGAGAACCTTAGATCCAGACCAGCATTCCTCCAAGTACTATCCTTAGCCAGTCAGCCTCACAATCATGGAACATGCCTGGAAAATGGAAATTCCTGACTGCACTCACCAAAAAGCAATAGAATTAGGATCCCAAGAGTCAGGGGCCAGGAATGTGCATATTATCTGGCTCTCCCTGAAATGCATAGGCCCACTAAACACTGTGAATCACAGGCTAGACAAAGTAGACAGCTTCAAAGACAACTGGCTTTGGAGGCAGATATGGCTATGAATTTCGACTAGGTCACTTAGAAGCTGCAGGCCCCCTTTAAGAAGCAGTTTCAGGCTCCCTTCAGCCTTGGTTTCTTTATCTCTAAAATGGAGTAATGGTAATGAACTCAGAATTAAATAAAGTAAAATGAAGTACTAAAACTACAGCACCTAATCCCATGCCTGGGGCAGACTTATAAATTCCTGGTCCCTTCACCATTTTTCTACTGTCTAGAAGCAGATTCTTCTTCTTCTTCTTTTTTTTTTTATAATTCCATTTGTTCTGCTATAACCATCAGAAAATAATCAATTTGTTCTCATGTCCTACAGTATAATTGAACAGAGTAACTTGCACATGTTTAAAAAAATACAAGTATTGATGGGGCTTTTAAAAGTAATCTCTTCGACCAAATTGAAATCCACAGGCAAAGTTCAAAATCTTGTTTTGTTACCATGCACACACGGGACTTTTTTCCTCCATAGGTTGAGATAAGTTCACTAGCTTATCAGGCCAGCAGACTCATCTCTAAAGTGATGCTTTTGTCCTTGGAGGAATTTGAACCTTTATATTTCTTTTATGTGTTATTATCCCAACAAACCATTTGCTCTCTAACTTAAAGGAGCAGTATTAAACTCAAACTGTCTGTTCATTGTGTCAATCATTTAGATTGAAGACAGGGAGGAAAATACCTTTTCAATAAATGTTCCCCTTTTTGATCTCTGAGAAAATGAGAATAAAATTTGTCTAGTGTTAAGCATGAGCTTCCATTTCCAATGGTAATATTCCAAGCCTGAGCTACATATAATGATGTGAGACCAATCTGGTTACACCAAAACTTTCAAACTGACAGGCAAAGAAAAAGAAAAGAAGCTGGGAGTGGCTTACAGAAGCTTGCTTCCCTTCCAGCTGCCAACTTCAATTGAAAAGACAAAAGGGCATGTTCTTCTTCTTTGGCGGCTTCTGGGTTGGAGAAGTCAGCACCTCCAGTTGAAGTAGACTGTGAAAGCCTTCTTCTTCTCTTTAGGTACTGCTAATCTCTTCCTGATAACCAGCCAGTCAATTAAACCTGCAAACAGAGCCAGGATACCACCTCCTTGCTACTATCAAAACACCCTGAGGGAAAGTGTATGGATCTTGCCTGCCCATCTTCCATTCTTTGTCCAAATCTGGCTGTGGCACCACTTTGGCTCGCCTTGGTTATTTCCCCTGATTGCTGAAATATCTTCTAGCTCAATAGCAATCACTTGCAAAGCAATTGGACTGAAGTCTCCTACTTTCCTTCCTATCATTATCATTATAATCTCTCTCAATGTTCCAAATGATGCTTTTCATGTGTCCACAAAAATGTCTGCTACCAGCAGTCCTTCCCAAATGTCTACCTTGGTCTTTTTGATTGCATTTGCTAACCTGGTCTCCATCTCCTGCCCACTCAGTCATCAGGAGAAGTCTCCCTGCTGCCAGGATATATCAAACTCCACCAAAATTATGCCAAAGAGGTTCTCCAAGGTGACACCATGAAGTTGGAGTCCATTCAGAGGAAAGGAGAAGCCCTTTGCTGCAAAACAGTGTCACATTTTGGCAGCCAGCCCCATAAAGCTTCTGTAATTGTACCCAGGGTCTCCTAAAGTTCTTCTTGAATGATTCTGTTAACATTGCCCTCTATATTGTTTCCACTGTAGGAAGTTTAAAACCAGCTCAAGTGGGCATTCTAACCTCTTTCATCTTTCTTTCCACTGCCACCTTCCCTGAACAGAATATCTTCTCACCTCTCTGTTACCAAACATATGTACAGAGACAAACAAAGTCAGTATTTGAATTGAAACAGGGCAAAACAGGGGTTACTGTCTACACCAGGAGTTGGCAAACGACATCTCAAGGCCAAATCAGATCCACCACCTGTTTTTGTAAATTATGTTTTATTGGAACACAGCCATGCTTATTTGTTCACATATCGTCCATGGTTGCTTCTGCACTATAACAGTAGAGTTGAGTAGCTGGGATAGAGATGGCAAAGCCTAACCATATATCCCTTTACAGAAAATGCTTGCTGACCTTTTGGCTAGACTAACAGTGAGCTCAATATATGGTGTTATGACACTTAAGGAGAATAGACAATCTCTCTAAAGGGATTCTTGGAAGACTTTTTTTTTTTGCGGGGAGGGGTTACATTTCTTTTTTGTAACAGGAAAATTAAGTACATTTCTTATAAAAATGGTGATTTTTAATGTCTAATATAAATGTTTAATATTAATTTATAAGACATATGTATATGTTCTACCAGGTATATCTCTATGTTTTGACATGTCAAATACCTATGAAGAAGGCTTGATATTTTGGTTGGAAAACCATATTAAAAATGCAGTCATTGGCTGGGCACAGTGGCCCACGCCTGTAATCCTAGCACTTTGGGAGGCCAAGGTAAGTGGATTGCCTGAGCTCAGGAGTTTAAGATCAGCCTGGGAAACATGGTGAAACCCCATCTCTACTAAAAACACAAAAAAATTAGTTGGGCATGGTGGCACGTGTCTGTAGTTCCAGCTACTTGAGAGGCTGAGGCACAAGAATAGATTGAACCCAGGAGGCAGCAGAAGTTTCAGTGAGCCGAGATCATGCCACTGCACTCCAGCCTGGGCAACAGAGACTCTGTCTCCAGAAAAAAAATGCTATCATAAATTCTAATCCTATATTCCTATAAATTATTTTGTTTATGTTTATATAATATTTCAATGTGGGTATTAATGATATCATATATTTACTTAGTGTATATGGTTTATAATGCCTCTTCTTATTTATTTTGCTAAACACCACAATACTCTGAGGTAGAAAGAGAATCAGCATTTTAACCATAAAAAAATTGAATCTGGTGGCCTTAGGGGCATTGTTTACATCATTTATCTAGTGAGTGGAGAAGTCTTACATTTTAAATATTAAGATTCGGGGGCGGAGCAAGATGGCCGAATAGGAGCAGCTCCAGTCTCCAACTCCCAGCGCGAGCGACACAGAAGACCGGTGATTTCTGCATTTTCAACTGAGGTACTGGGTTCATCTCACTGGGGAGTGCCGGACGATTGGTGCTGGTCAGCTGCTGCAGCCCGACCAGCAAGAGCTGAAGCAGGGCGAGGCATTGCCTCACCTGGGAAGCGCAAGGGGGAAGGGAGTCCCTTTTCCTAGCCAGGGGAACTGAGACACACAACACCTGGAAAATCGGGTAACTCCCACCCCAATACTGCGCTTTAAGCAAACAGGCACACCAGGAGATCATATCCCACACCTGGCCGGGAGGGTCCCACACCCACGGAGCCTCCCTCATTGCTAGCACAGCAGTCTGTGATCTACTGGCAAGGCAGCAGCGAGGCTGGGGGAGGGGCGCCCGCCATTGCTGAGGCTTAAGTAGGTAAACAAAGCTGCTGGGAAGCTCAAACTGGGTGGAGCTCACAGCAGCTCAAGGAAACCTGCCTGTCTCTGTAGACTCCACCTCTGGGGACAGGGCACAGTAAACTAAACAAACGCAGCAGACACCTCTGCAGACGCAAACGACTCTGTCTGACAGCTTTGAAGAGAGCAGTGGATCTCCCAACACGGAGGTTGAGATCTGAGAAGGGACAGACTCCCTGCTCAAGTGGGTCCCTGACCCCTGAGTAGCCTAACTGGGAGACATCCCCCACTAGGGGCAGTCTGACACCCCACACCTCACAGGGTGGAGTACACCCCTGAGAGGAAGCTTCCAAAGCAAGAATCAGACAGGTACACTCGCTGTTCAGAAATATTCTATCTTCTGCAGCCTCTGCTGCTGATACCCAGGCAAACAGGGTCTGGAGTGGACCTCAAGCAATCTCCAACAGACCTACAGCTGAGGGTCCTGACTGTTAGAAGGAAAACTATCAAACAGGAAGGACACCTACACCAAAACCCCATCAGTACATCACCATCATCAAAGACCAGAGGCAGATAAAACCACAAAGATGGGGAAAAAGCAGGGCAGAAAAGCTGGAAATTCAAAAAATAAGAGCGCATCTCCCCCGGCAAAGGAGCGCAGCTCATCGCCAGCAACGGATCAAAGCTGGACGGAGAATGACTTTGACGAGATGAGAGAAGGCGGCTTCAGTCCATCAAATTTCTCAGAGCTAAAGGAGGAATTACGTACCCAGCGCAAAGAAACTAAAAATCTTGAAAAAAAAGTGGAAGAATTGATGGCTAGAGTAATTAATTCAGAGAAGGTCCTAAACGAAATGAAAGAGATGAAAACCATGACACGAGAAATACGTGACAAATGCACAAGCTTCAGTAACAGACTCGATCAACTGGAAGAAAGAGTATCAGCGATTGAGGATCAAATGAATGAAATGAAGCGAGAAGAGAAACCAAAAGAAAAAAGAAGAAAAAGAAATGAACAAAGCCTGCAAGAAGTATGGGATTATGTAAAAAGACCAAATCTACGTCTGATTGGGGTGCCTGAAAGTGAGGGGGAAAATGGAACCAAGTTGGAAAACACTCTTCAGGATATCATCCAGGAGAACTTCCCCAACCTAGTAGGGCAGGCCAACATTCAAATCCAGGAAATACAGAGAACGCCACAAAGATACTCCTCGAGAAGAGCAATTCCAAGACACATAATTGCCAGATTCACCAAAGTTGAAATGAAGGAAAAAATCTTAAGGGCAGCCAGAGAGAAAGGTCGGGTTACCCACAAAGGGAAGCCCATCAGACTAACAGCAGATCTCTCAGCAGAAACTCTACAAGCCAGAAGAGAGTGGGGGCCAATATTCAACGTTCTTAAAGAAAAGAATTTTCAACCCAGAATTTCATATCCAGCCAAACTAAGTTTCATAAGTGAAGGAGAAATAAAATCCTTTACAGATAAGCAAATGCTTAGAGATTTTGTCACCACTAGGCCTGCCTTACAAGAGACCCTGAAGGAAGCACTAAACATGGAAAGGAACAACCAGTACCAGCCATTGCAAAAACATGCCAAAATGTAAAGACCATTGAGGCTAGGAATAAACTGCATCAACTAACGAGCAAAATAACCAGTTAATATCATAATGGCAGGATCAAGTTCACACATGACAATCTTAACCTTAAATGTAAATGGACTAAATGCTCCAATTAAAAGACACAGACTGGCAAACTGGATAAAGAGTCAAGACCCATCAGACTGCTGTATTCAGGAGACCCATCTCACACGCAGAGACATACATAGGCTCAAAATAAAGGGATGGAGGAAGATTTAACAAGCAAATGGAGAACAAAAAAAAGCAGGGGTTGCAATACTAGTCTCTGATAAAACAGACTTTAAACTATCAAAGATCAAAAGAGACAAAGAAGGCCATTACATAATGGTAAAGGGATCAATTCAACAGGAAGAGCTAACTATCCTAAATATATATGTACCCAATACAGGAGCACCCAGATTCATAAAGCAAGTCCTTAGAGACTTACAAAGAGACTTAGACTCCCATACAATAATAATGGGAGACTTCAACACTCCACTGTCAACATTAGACAGATCAACGAGACAGAAAGTTAACGAGGATATCCAGGAATTGAACTCATCTCTGCAGCAAGCAGACCTAATAGACATCTATAGAACTCTCCACCCCAAATCAACAGAATATACATTCTTCTCAGCACCACATCATACTTACTCCAAAATTGACCACGTAATTGGAAGTAAAGCACTCCTCAGCAAATGTACAAGAACAGAAATTATAACAAACTGTCTCTCAGACCACAGTGCAATCAAACTAGAACTCAGGACTAAGAAACTCAATCAAAACCGCTCAACTACATGGAAACTGAACAACCTGCTCCTGAATGACTACTGGGTACATAACGAAATGAAGGCAGAAATAAAGATATTCTTTGAAACCAATGAGAACAAAGATACAACATACCAGAATCTCTGGGACACATTTAAAGCAGTGTGTAGAGGGAAATTTATAGCACTAAATGCCCACAAGAGAAAGCAGGAAAGATCTAAAATTGACACTCTAACATCGCAATTAAAAGAACTAGAGAAGCAAGAGCAAACACATTCGAAAGCTAGCAGAAGGCAAGAAATAACTAAGATCAGAGCAGAACTGAAGGAGATAGAGACACAAAAAACCCTCCAAAAAATCAATGAATCCAGGAGTTGGTTTTTTGAAAAGATCAACAAAATTGACAGCCCACTAGCCAGACTAATAAAGAAGAAAAGAGAGAAGAATCAAATCGACGCAATTAAAAATGATAAAGGGGATATCACCACCGACCCCACAGAAATACAAACTACCATCAGAGAATACTATAAACACCTCTACGCAAATAAACTGGAAAATCTAGAAGAAATGGATAATTTCCTGGACACTTACACTCTTCCAAGACTAAACCAGGAAGAAGTTGAATCCCTGAATAGACCAATAGCAGGCTCTGAAATTGAGGCAACAATTAATAGCCTACCAACCAAAAAAAGTCCAGGACCAGATGGATTCACAGCTGAATTCTACCAGAGGTACAAGGAGGAGTCGGTACCATTCCTTCTGAAACTATTCCAATCAATAGAAATAGAGGGAATCCTCCCTAACTCATTTTATGAGGCCAACATCATCCTGATACCAAAGCCTGGCAGAGACACAACAAAAAAAGAGAATTTTAGACCAATATCCCTGATGAACATCGATGCCAAAATCCTCAATAAAATACTGGCAAACCGGATTCAGCAACACATCAAAAAGCTTATCCACCATGATCAAGTGGGCTTCATCCCTGGGATGCAAGGCTGGTTCAACATTCGCAAATCAATAAACATAATCCAGCATATAAACAGAACCAAAGACAAGAACCACATGATTATCTCAATTGATGCAGAAAAGGCTTTTGACAAAATTCAACAGCCCTTCATGCTAAAAACGCTCAATAAATTCGGCATTGATGGAACGTACCTCAAAATCATAAGAGCTATTTATGACAAACCCACAGCCAATATCATACTGAATGGGCAAAAACTGGAAAAATTCCCTTTGAAAACTGGCACAAGACAGGGATGCCCTCTCTCACCACTCCTATTCAACATAGTGTTGGAAGTTCTGGCTAGGGCAATCAGGCAAGAGAAAGAAATCAAGGGTATTCAGTAAGGAAAAGAAGAAGTCAAATTGTCCCTGTTTGCAGATGACATGATTGTATATTTAGAAAACCCCATCGTCTCAGCCCAAAATCTCCTTAAGCTGATAAGCAACTTCAGCAAAGTCTCAGGATACAAAATTAATGTGCAAAAATCACAAGCATTCTTATACACCAGTAACAGACAAACAGAGAGCCAAATCAGGAATGAACTTCCATTCACAATTGCTTCAAAGAGAATCAAATACCTAGGAATCCAACTTACAAGGGATGTAAAGGACCTCTTCAAGGAGAACTACAAACCACTGCTCAGTGAAATAAAAGAGGACACAAACAAATGGAAGAACATACCTTGCTCATGGATAGGAAGAATCAATATCGTGAAAATGGCCATACTGCCCAAGGTAATTTATAGATTCAATGCCATCCCCATCAAGCTACCAATGAGTTTCTTCACAGAATTGGAAAAAACTGCTTTAAAGTTCATATGGAACCAAAAAAGAGCCCACATCTCCAAGACAATCCTAAGTCAAAAGAACAAAGCTGGAGGCATCACGCTACCTGACTTCAAACTATACTACAAGGCTACAGTAACCAAAACAGCATGGTACTGGTACCAAAACAGAGATATAGACCAATGGAACAGAACAGAGGCCTCAGAAATAATACCACACATCTACAGCCATCTGATCTTTGACAAACCTGAGAGAAACAAGAAATGGGGAAGGGATTCCCTATTTAATAAATGGTGCTGGGAAAATTGGCTAGCCATAAGTAGAAAGCTGAAACTGGATCCTTTCCTTACTCCTTATACGAAAATTAATTCAAGATGGATTAGAGACTTAAATGTTAGACCTAATACCATAAAAATCCTAGAGGAAAACCTAGGTAGTACCATTCAGGACATAGGCATGGGCAAAGACTTCATGTCTAAAACACCAAAAGCAACGGCAGCAAAAGCCAAAATTGACAAATGGGATCTCATTAAACTAAAGAGCTTCTGCACAGCAAAAGAAACTACCATCAGAGTGAACAGGCAACCTACAGAATGGGAGAAAATTTTTGCAATCTACTCGTCTGACAAAGGGCTAATATCCAGAACCTACAAAGAACTCAAACAAATTTACAAGAAAAAAACAAACAACCCCATCAAAAAGTGGGCAAAGGATATGAACAGACATTTCTCAAAAGAAGACATTCATACAGCCAACAGACACATGAAAAAATGCTCATCATCACTGGCCATCAGAGAAATGCAAATCAAAACCACAATGAGATACCATCTCACACCAGTTAGAATGGCAATCATTAAAAAGTCAGGAAACAACAGGTGCTGGAGAGGATGTGGAGAAATAGGAACACTTTTACACTGTTGGTGGGATTGTAAACTAGTTCAACCATTATGGAAAACAGTATGGCGATTCCTCAAGGATCTAGAACTAGATGTACCATATGACCCAGCCATCCCATTACTGGGTATATACCCAAAGGATTATAAATTTTGCTGCTATAAAGACACATGCACACGTATGTTTATTGCAGCACTATTCACAATAGCAAAGACTTGTAATCAACCCAAATGTCCATCAGTGACAGATTGGATTAAGAAAATGTGGCACATATACACCATGGAATACTATGCAGCCATAAAAAAGGATGAGTTTGAGTCCTTTGTAGGGACTTGGATGCAGCTGGAATCCATCATTCTTAGCAAACTATCACAAGAACAGAAAACCAAACACCGCATGTTCTCACTCATAGGTGGGAACTGAACAATGAGATCACTCGGACTCAGGAAGGGGAACATCACACACCGGGGCCTATCATGGGGAGGGGGGAGGGGGGAGGGATTGCACTGAGAGTTATACCTGATGTAAATGACGAGTTGATGGGTGCAGCACACCAACATGGCACAAGTATACATATGTAACAAACCTGCACGTTATGCACATGTACCCTACAACTTAAAGTATAATAATAATAATTAAATTAAAAAAAATAAAAATAAATAAAAAATTAAATATTAAGATTCTTGAAATGGACAAATCAAAAATTATAGTTGGAGATTTAAAATTCCTCTTTCAGAAGTTGATAATAACATGTAAGCACAAAGTCAGTAATGATATAAAATACTTGACAAACACTATTAACCAACTTGATATAAATTTCATCCAACAAACAAGAACATACTTTCAAGCATGTATGGTATATATTCACCAATATAGACCATATTTTGAGACATAAAACAAGGCTGAATATATTTCAGATGGTTGATTTAAATGTTTTCTTTGAATTCAACAGAACTAAACTGGAGATCAATGGAAGAAAAACACCAGGAAAATCTCTCACACATTTGGAATTTAAACAACACAATGCTAAATAACTCATGGTCTGAAGAAAAAATCGCGATGGATATTAGAACACTTTTAATGGAATTTTGAAAATGAAGACACAACTTATCAAAATGTGGTGTGGGATGCAGATAAAGCAGTGACTAGAGGGAGAATTATAACATTGATGAATATACTAAAAAGAAAAAAGATCTCAGATCAGTGTTTTAAGCTCCAACTCAAGAAAATCTGTTAAAGAAAAGCAAATGAAACATAATGCAAGCAGAAGGAAAAAAAATGAATAAATAGCAAAAATCAACGAAACAGAAAAACAATGAATAAATTTAATGAAACCAATATTGAGAAGATTAATAAAATTGGAAAAATAATAGCAATCAAGAAAAAAAAGAAATACACATATCAACAATGTCAGGAATAAAAAGGAAGCATCGGCCGGGCGCGGTGGCTCAAGCCTGTAATCCCAGCACTTTGGGAGGCCGAGGCGGGTGGATCACGAGGTCAGGAGATCGAGACTATCCTGGCTAACATGGTGAAACCCCGTCTCTACTAAAAATACAAAAAACTAGCCGGGCGTGGTGGCGGGCGTCTGTAGTCTCAGCTACTTGGGAGGCTGAGGCGGGAGAATGGCATGAACCCGGGAGGCGGAGCTTGCAGTGAGCCGAGATCACGCCACTGCACTCCAGCCTGGGAGACACAGCGAGGCTCCGTCTCAAAAAAAAAAAAAAAAAAAAAAAAAAAAAAAAAAGGAAGCATCATCATTCATCCTACAAATATTAAACGATATTAAGGGACTATTATGACCACTGTTACAACAATAAAATTTAAAACTCAGGTAAAATGGACAAATTCCTTGAAAGACACAAACTGCCAAAACTCATTTGAGAAGAAATGGATTACCTGAATAGCCTACATCTATTAAAGAAATTGAATTTTCAGTTAAAAGCTTTCCCCAACAGGAAACTCCAGACCAGATGGCTTTAATGGTGAGTTCTACCACATATTTAAAGAAGAAAAAATACCAATTATACACAAACTTTTCCAGGAAATAGAATATGGGGGAATATGTTTAGTTCATTTTATGAGGCTAGCACTACCTTGATATTAAAACAAGAAAAAGATATAAGAAAAAGACAATAGAAACCAATATCACTTATGAACACAGACAAGAAAATCCTTAACAAAATGTTATCAAATCAAATATAGCAACATATAAAAAGGATATGTCATGACTGAGTAGGGTTTATTCTAGAAATGTAAGATGTAATATATAAAAGAAAAACTTTTGGTAATAGCAGAGTAATATGGTCAGAAAATATCTTCCCAAAACACAATTATAAAATTGGAAAAACTAACAATAATCATTTCAAGGGCCTAAAAATAGATGAAAGGCTGACAACAAATTGAGATGTATTTACTCATGAAAAACTAGTGAACTCTGAGTAAAATGGTCATGTCTGGGGTATTCTTGCCTGGAACTGATCACATACACCCCCATCCACCCACCCATATTAATCTGCAAAGTAGTGCTACTTTGTGGTAGTGTCAGATGGGGCTAGCAGTGTAAAATAGAAGATTTGCCACTAGATGGAGCTGCCTTGATTTGAAGCAAAGGGTGAAAACCCACAAGTGTTGCCGGTCAAATGAGCAAATTTGGTAGGAAACAAAAGGGATGGAAGTCCATAGCTCTGTTAGCTTGAGGTTGTAGCCCCACTGGGAATAAGTGGCAGACTAGCTAGAAAGTCAGAACTTTAACAAGGATATCCTGGAAACTGGAGATCCACAGAGGGGCTAGAAATGCTCTACATACATCCTTGGCTAATTAGGAGGCAGTGTACAGGCAGAACTGAGTGGGTCCAAGCTCTTCACAGTCTCTGGATGATTGCAAGACTGCTCACACATGCAAGGAAGACCCAAGAGGATCCAGCAAAAAGTTAAAGATGATTGAAAACTCCTAAACTTTGAAAGTTATGGAGCTACACACAGATCAGTCAGCAGAAAGTAGAATCTTTACTGGCATAAATTGTTTGAGCACAGTTTCTGTCTAATTATTGGCTGACAACTAAGCTATACAGACAAAAGGGTGACCCATAGGAATCTGGGAGAAGGAAGGGTAAGAGGAAAAAGAAGAAGAAGGACATGGTAGGAAGAGGAGGAGAAAGAGGAGGAGGACAAAGAAGAGAAGAAAGAAGGAAAAGAAAGGAAGAAGAGGAGGAGGAAGAAGAGGAAAGAAGAAGAAGAGCCACATAACAGCTACAAGTAAGGGAGAGGTGGAAAATATTCCACAGATTAAAGCAAAGCAAGTTACCAAACAAAATAAAACCAAAGGAAAAAAAGGTATAAAAACAACAGCACTAAGGGGAAAAAATGAAGAACCCACAGTTTCTACAATATGTTATTGCAATGAACTGAATGTTTGTGTCCCCTCAATATTCATATGTTGCGATTATAATCTCCAATACGATAGTTTTAGAAGGTAGTGCCTTTGTGAGGTAGTTAGGTCATAAGGGTGGAGCTCTCATGAATGGGATTGGTGCCCTTATAAAAGGGACTCCCGAGAGCTCTCTCACTCTCTTTCCACTGCATAAGAAAATAAGAAGATGGCAGTCTGCAACTTCAAAGAGGGGTCTCACCAGAATCCAACCATGCTTGCAACCTCACATTGGACTTCTAGACTCCAAAACTGTGAGAAATAAATATATGTTGTTTATACGCCACTCAGTCTATGGTATTTTGTTATAGCAGCCTGAACTAAGACAATTATCTAAAATATCTAGCCTTCTATCCAAGTTTCAATGACACCAACAAAAAATAATGAGAGGAAGAAATAAGAAAGTATAGCCCATATTTAGGGAAACAAATGGAGTTGTTTTTTTAACAGACTCTGAGTGGGTCCAGTTGCTGGATTCAACAGACTTTAAAGCAGTTGTTATAAACAGGTTCAAAGAATTAAGGGAAACCATGTTTAAGAATTAAAAAAAAATATGATCACAATAACTTAAGAAATGGGAAATATCAACATAAACATTATTAAATGCTTAAAATATTAAATATTTTAATATTATTAGATATTAAATATTAAAAATAACCAAGTGAAAATTCTGGAGTTGGAAAGTATAATAACTGAAATGATAAATTCACTGGACAGACTTGGTAGCAGAACTGAGAAGACAGAAGAATCAGTAAACATGAAATAGATCCATAGAAGTAGCCAATTTGAACAACAGAGAGGAAAATTTAAGAAAAATTAGCAGAGACTTGAAGACTTATGAAACGATATTAAGCATACCAACCTATATGTAATGGGAGTGCTAGAAGAAGAAAGGAGGAAAAAGAGTATTTCAAGAAATAATTTTTACAACTTTCCCAAATTTAAAAATACACATTAATCTGTAGACCCAAGAAGCTTAAGAAACCCCAAGCAGGAGTCACACAAAGATATCTACACCTAAAAACACCACAGTTGGACTGTTAAAAAGCCATAGAAAAAGAAAAATCTTGAAAGAATCAAGAGAAAAATAACTCATTATATACAGTGAAAAAAATACAATAAAAAATTACTTGTCAGAAGTAATGGAGGCGAGATGGCAGTGAAACAATATATTCAGAATGAAAAAACCCACAAAAAAAAATCTGTCAACCAAGAATTCTATATCTAAGCAAAACTACCTTTGAAAATGAAGGGAAACTGGGCCGGGTGCGGTGGCTCATGCCTGTAATCCCAGCACTTTGGGAAGCCGAGGCAGGTGGATCACAAGGTCAGGAGATTGAGACCATCCTGGCTAACACGGTGAAACCCTGTCTCTACTAAAAATACAAAAATTAGCCAGGCATGGTGGTGGGTGCCTGTAGTCCCAGCTACTTGGGAGGCTGAGGCAGGAGAATGGCGTGAACCCGGGAGGCAGAGCTTCCAGTGAGCCGAGATTGTGGCACTGCACTCCAGCCTGGGTGACAGTGAAACTTCACCTCAAAATAAAAAAAAAATAATAAAAAATAAATAAAATGAAGGGAAACTGAAGGTACTCATTTCACATGCTAGAAAAAGCAAGACTATGTGATAGAATGAAGATCAATGTTTGCCATGATCAGGGGACTTGGGGAGAAGACTGGCTTTTTAAAGTGATGTAAATGTTTCATATCTTGATTTTGTGGCTGTAATAGAATTATACATGAAATTTACATTTCACATTGGTTGATGTTATTGCTTGTAAGTTATACCTCATTAAACTTTTTTAAAAGAGTATAGTCTGTTCAAAAACTTTTTGTGTGCTTCATAAAATGGAGTCCATGACGCCAGTTTTTGCTCCCATAACTTTTTTAGTCTATACCTCCATTATTATACTTGATTAATTGTATCAAAATTATCTATTTAAAGTCAATCTCTCCCACTTGTTTATAAGATCCTTTGGGGTTAGGAGCACATATTATCAATGTTAATACCCCCAATATATATTACAGTACTATATGAAAGTAGGTATTCAAATATGTGTTCTGAGACTAGAGCCCAAATCTGGGCTAATTGAGGGCTCTTTCTAATAGGCTATGCTTGTTTCTACAAAATAGAGTAAGTAGATGATTTTCCTGAAAAATACAACAGAAGCTGACTCAAATAGGAAGATTTCTTGTTGAGGGATAGAATTATTAACAATGACATGAACAATAAATATATTTTATTGTTTCAAAATAAAAGAAGATAGGGAATTCCTGGTTTAATATCTTAGATCAACAATATCACCAAGGTCCCAGGCTCATTTTTTTCTTTCAACTTTGCCATGCTCCACATTTTGTCTTAGGTTTGTAACTTCATGGTTTCAAAATAGCTACTGCAGATCTTGGAATCAAATATTATAATCACATTCAAGGAAGGAAGAAGGGGGAAAGTTCAGTGCAGAGGAGGTATCCTTCCAAACTTTCTTTTATCGGGCAATAAAGTATTTCCTGGATGTTCCCCCAGCAGTCTTGCCCTTATGTCTCATTGGCTAAAAGTCACATGGCCACCTAATTTGCAAGAGGGACTGGAAAAAGGAGTATTTGTCCAGGGGACATTGAATTGCCATGCACTGATTTACACCAACAGCTTAGACAACTGATTTAGACTCATCCCCTGGGCTGTGCACATTACCACCTAAACAAAATCAAGTTCCTGGTAGCAAAGAAGAAGGGGAAATGCCCTTGTGGACACAACCAACTGTGTCTGCCACAGAAAGTAATTTTAAAAACCACACTCTTGCTATTTGGAGCTATTTCTATTATCACCAAAATAGATTCCTACATGTCAATAATACTGTTGTATCATTAAAAATAATCATCTCTTAAAAGCTCAAGGGCTATGAGTACAAGGTCAAGGCTTCAGAATCTTGACATTAAAGTGAGAACAGCAATCAAAGGATCAATAATGATGCTGTCCTAGTATGGTAATTGTTGATATTCTTAAAAGGTGACTGATGAGTATTAACCTCACATGAGTCTTAGAGGTTAAGGCCAATGCAGAGTCAATTCTGGCTGCTTCCTGAGAAGGGTGAAAGCAAGGAACAAGACAGGAAACTCAGTGTTTATTTCGGCTAATCATATAGAACCACTTGACTCAATGTTGGTAGAACAAAGCAAAATGATAAATTTAAAATCCAAATCAAGTTCTCACCTTTCTTGCAGCCAACATTTTAACAATGTCCCCTGCCTTTCATCTAAGAGGGTCTAGGATAAACAGGACTTGATGAAGAGGTGTATGTCCATACCCCTCCTCAGCTTTGAGCCTAGTGGCAAAGTCTCTCCTTGATTTTTTTTAATTCAGTAAGGCAGCACTTTATGAGGTCTACCTTTCATGATGGAGGGCTTTGCCTGACTTTTCTTGAAACAGACATCATAAGAAATAAAAATAGCAATGCTTTAAACCCGATGATGACCATATGCACCTGTCCATTTGAAAGAGACAGAGGGGATAAATGTGATTATTTCAAAATAAATTGGCAGTTCTTCCACAATATCCTGATTATTTCACTTAACATTTGCAATATTATACTCAAACCAGCAGGCCAGGCTAGGCAAGTTGGCTCATGCCTACAATCCCAGCACTTTGGGTGGCTGAGATGGGGGATTGCTTGAGCCCAGGAGTTTGAGGTCAGCCTGGGCACATAGTGAGACCCCCATCTCTACAAAAAAAATTTAAAAATTAGCCAGGTTTGGCAGCACGTGCCTGTAGTCCCAGCTACTCTGGAGGTTGAGCTGAAAGCATTGCCCGAACCCAGGAGGTCAAGGCTACAGTAAGCCATGATTATGCTACTGCACTCTAGCCAGGCAACAGAGCAAGACTCTGTCTCAAAAAAACAAACAAACAAAAAAAAAACCCAGCAGGACATATTAGAAATCAAACAATAAAGGATTTAAAATAAGTCGTTTTTTAAAAAGAAGCCCTTTACTAGCTGAAGGGCTACAATGAGAAATTTCTATGGAATTTTCACTGGAGAACAAATAATCTAAATTTACAACTATGATTCAAATATTGGGTTTCTGATATAATTTGATGACTTTTAAGTTTGTAATTTAAAATGTCTTGACTTCAAACAAATAAAGCATGGAATTTAAAAGATGGAATTTGAAGAAAATGAAATTGTAATTTGGGTTTGAATTGGAGAAGAGTAGGGCTATAAAGAATCAAGGATGGGTTTTTAGGTAGTTTATTAATCAGCCTCATTATTTGTTATCTACACTGAATATTCTGATGTTCTGACTCAAGGAATTAAAACTGTGTATAAGCATGGATTGCTTTAATTTGCTCTTCAACCAAAGTTTGATGCAATTTGTTCTTCAATAAAAATATTATCTTAGCATAAATATTAAAATAGAAAATATTATGGTTCAGAAAGCCAGGGCAACATATTCCATTTGGGGGTTAAAGCCTGTGCTCAATACTGACACAAAAACACATACCATTTCCGTTTCCCAGCATTTTTCATTTACTGGAAAGATTTGAAAAATGTCCAGTGGTAGATTAGACTAGTAATCACAATCAAAGACTGTGAACAAAACGGAGAATGGCAGCTGTCTCCTGTTCAATGCCACTTCATTCTGCCAAACTCTGCCTTCCTCAGTTTCCTTCAAAAACCTTGGAGTTATCCATAAACCATACCATACATTTATCATTCAGCAAATTCTGTTAGTCCTATATTTAAAACATATCTGCAACCTACACATCACCTACAAACCCCACAACCAACCCAGTTGTCCTAGCCTCCATCATCACTCCCCCAGATTACTGCAATAAGTTCCCAACAAGTCTTCCTGCCCTCATCTTTGCTCTCTCTTCTGCCATTCATGTTCCTTCTGGGAATTCTACCTTATATTGGATGACGTGGAGGTAAGAGGCCCCCACCATTTCCATTTCAATTCTATTCTAAGAGATTATTTCCCATGCCAAGCATGAGCAGCCACAGAGAAAATTCCTGAAGTGAGAGTTCTTTGACAAATCTTACTGAAAGGCTATTATTATGGACTGTTTCACCCCAAAATTTATCCATTAAAGCCCTAACCCCCAATGTGACAGAATTTGGAGGAGGGGAGGTAAGGCCTTTGGGAAGTAATTAGGTTTATTAATAGATAAGTTCATAAGGCTAGAGTCCCCATGATGGAATTAGCATCCTTATTAGAAGAAGACAAGGGACCAGAGTGCTCTCTCGGGTTCTCACTCTCTCGTTCTCACTCTCTTGCTCTCTAGCTCTCTCTCTGCCACGTGAGGACACAGCACAAAGGTGGCCATGTGCAAATCAGGAAGAGAGCCCTCACCAGGAACCAAATTTGCTGGTGCCTTGATCTTGGACTCTCCAGTCTCCAGAACTATGAGGAAAAAAAAGTCTGTTGTTTAAGCCACCAAGTCTGTGCCATTTTGTTATAGCAGCCAAGCTGACAAAGACAGCAATTTAATAATTTCTCAAATTGCATCTTTCATAGAGAATTGCTTACAATTTGATGAAAAAAGCAAAAAAGAAACATAGAAGTCAGTTCCTGACAGACCTGAAACTGACCTATAGAAAATTGTTCAGAAGTCTATTCTACGCAGCAAAAGAAATAAGCAGCAGAGTAAACAGGCAACACACAGAGTGGGAGAAAATCTTCACAAACTATACATTCAACAAAGGTCTAATATCCAGAATCTGTAAGGAACTCAAACAAATCAGTAAGAAATAAACAAATAATCCCATCACAAAGCAAGCAAAGGACATGAATAGACATTTCTCAAAAGAAGATACAGAAACAGCCAACAAACATATGAAAAAAATGCTCACTATCACTAATCATCAGGGAAATGCAAATTAAAACCACAATGAGATACCACTTTAATCCTGCAAGAAAGGCCATAATTAAAAAGTAAAAAGAGAAAAAAAAAAGATACTGGTGTGAATGTGGTAAAAAGGGGACACTTTTACACTGCTGATGGGAATGTAAATTAGTACAACCACTGTGGAAAACAGCATGGAGATTCCTTAAGTAACTAAAAGTAGATCTGCCATTCGATCCAGCAGTCCCACTAGTGGGTATTTATTTACTCAGAGGAAAAGAAGTTATATGAAAAAGACACATGCACACACATCATTTATAGCAGCATATTTCACAACTGCAAAGGTATGGGAGCAACCTAAATCTCCTCAACTAATGAGTGGATAAAGAAAGCGTGGTATATGTATACCAAAGAATACTACTCAGCCATAAAAAGGAATGAAATAATGTCTTTTGCAGCAACTTGGAAGGAGCTGGAGGCCATTATTCTAAGTGAAGTAACTCAGGAATGGAAAACCAAATATCATATGTTCTCACTTATAAGTGGGAGCTAGGCTATGAGGATGCAAAGGCATAAGAATGATATAATGGACTTTGGTAACTCAGTGAAGGGGAAGGTTGGAAGGGGGTGAAGGATAAAATACTATATATTGGGTACAGTGTACACTGCTCAGGTGATGGGTGCACTAAAATCTCACAAATAACCACTGAAGAACTTACTCATGTATCAAAAAACCACCTGTACCCCAAAAACTACTGAAATAAATAAAAACAAGTACACAAATTAGGGACAAGTAGGATGAGTCACATGGCCACAGAGACTTAAATATGGACACATTACCTTAGAGGGATTTTAGGCAAGACATCCAAAATAGTAAATAATGGTGAAGGGTGGGAGAGAAAAGAATGAACCACTGATGTGATGGCCATGGGTAAAAACTTGAAGAAAGCACCCTCTTTCTCCCATGGGGGTCAACAGAATTGAATATGAGAAGAGGAGGGGGTGGCAAGTCAGTTTGGGAAAGTTCTTTATGTGGTGTTAAAGAAACCCCTTTCTCCAATCACAGCATCTTAGCCTCTCCAGCATCCCTTCACTACCACCCAACCACCAGTGGAGGTGTCGGGGTTGTGTTTCGTGATATCCAAGATACTCCAGGGCTACCATTGGCTGCAGCAGTGCCTGGATGACCAAGCGCAGCTTAAGAGTGTGGCTTTGCCTTGCCTCGGGGAGGGTATATATAGGCAGGGGGAGCTCCCTGGGACAGACCACTAGAAGGCTTCAACATGGCTGAGATTACAGATAAACCATAGACATTTAGCACAGTATGGACCAACCAACCACAAGAGAAGAATCAGCCACAAGTGCTGAAGAAGTGAAGAGGGGACGGCCCCTTGCCAGTGCAAATACAGAGACAGTTGCCAGGTCAGATAACCCTATCCATGCTCTTTCTCTTCTTCCCCATACATTCCCCCAAGAGCCCTATCCTCTCCTGGCCTGGCAAAAACCCTTCCTCAACCTATACCCTTTATGAAGCCCCCTTTCCCATTTTGTCCCCATCTTCTTCCTCTAAACCAATGCCCTTCTGTGTTCACTCTCTTGCCTTACCAGGTACACAAGACAACTATGAGGATATAAATTGTTCCTTCATCCTTCTGCAGACCAAAAAAAAAAAAAAAAAAAATCCTCTGAAACATCTATCACCCAATCAAGAAAGCATAAGAGAGGGGAAAAAGCCAACAATTGTCTGTTACCACATGTTAAATAAGAAATAAAATCAGAACCAAGAGACCCCCAGATAACTCCACCAATCCAAGGAAGCCCTGTGCCTAGGGAGGCCCAGAGACCTAAAACTATCTATTACATCTCCAGAGGGGGCTGTGGAAAAAAGGTCAACCATGTAAAGAGACCAAATCTTACACCTATAGGGTATAGCAATGGTGATAAATACAAATAAAATCAAGTTTTGAAAGAAAAAACATTGTTCAGAAGTATGCACCACTGAATCACAAATTTAGTATTTTTCCAAAGACTGCATTAGGATAATTCATTAATACCCAGTATTTTGTATTACATTCAGATTGTGGTAATAGCAGAAAATGACTGAGGAAAGTATGATGCTATACTGATAGTGAATAACAGAATTGGTGAAAAACAGCAATATTGTTCAGTTGAAATTGTGCTCACTATTGTTGGCACAAACCAACCCATTAGGCAGCCATGAAAAATTTTCACATAACAGTCCATTTAAATGAATGTGTGATTATATTCAAAACTCCTTATAAAAATGAAAATATTATTGGGGATTCAGTGACCATGGCTAAATAAACATGTTCATATTATATTATCATTGAAATCTGAATCCTTCTCTCTATGAGAAGAAAGAGAAAGATGTCACTGGGGTAATAATAAAAAGCAAAAACAAACACAAATAAATGAAAGGGAGGTTGGCAGCACAAAGTGTCAGCTGCAAAAAAACAGAAAAGTCAACATCACTCGTGAGTCACAGCAAGTAAAAATAAGATTCGGATTGATGTCAGGTTTTAGTCTGCCATAAACTTTTTACCCATTTTCTTCTGTAATAACAAATTATTCTGCAACATTCCTCTTGCTATAGTCACCAGCCACTTCCTGAAAGGAAGCAAATACATTCTCAATCACCCAGGTGCATTTTAGGCATGACAAATTAGGATGCCACAGAGAAGAATATAGAGCATATTGCCATTAGCTGCTATCATCATACAAAATGCCCTACAAATTTATAGTTCAGACTTTCTGTATTTCTCAATACTTTTTCAAATTTGCTTTGATGGAAAAGCCATTTCGTAGTTTTTAGGGAGCTATTGCACAAACATAATGTCTGGCTTTAAGGAAGTTGGATGTTATGTTTACTGCAGGGTGGAGGGTTTGTGAAACAACCTTTTAGCCCTTACTCGGACACCCCAAGCTGTCTTCTCATTGCAAAGGCAAGTCCATCTTTCCACTTATTCAGGCCCAAACCTTGGAGACATCCTTTACTCTGTGACTTTCACAGCACACAGCCAAACACTTAGGAAATCCTGCTGGATCTACTTTCAAAATAGTTCCAGAATCCTACTTCTCCCTACCTCCAGAGCTTCTACCTAGTCTGACTCCCCCATATTCTCTCATCTGGATAATTACTATTATCTTTTTCTTTTTTAGTTAATATTATTTTAAATAAACAAGTTATAATTGTATATATTTATGGAATACAATGTGATGTTTTGATACATGCATAAAATGTGTGATGAGTAAATCAAACTAATTAACATATTCATCACCTCACTTACCTATATATTTCTATATATGGATTATTGATGGAGCAGCTCAGAGGCTCCTCCTAGGTGATGCTGATGCCACTGGTCCAGGGACTACATCTAGAGTGTGTTTCAAAGTGAAGGATGTTTGAGAGGAGACAGATTGAAAAAGAGGAGGGTATGCTCAGCTGCAAATAATAGGATACCAAGCCATCTACAAGCAGCACATGAGAGAAGACACTGGGACAGACCAAGTGAGTGCCTGCTTTCCTCACTTCCACCCCTGTCTGTAGAGTCTTCTTAACACAGCAGTCAGGTTGCCCCATGCCAAGATGCTTAAAAACCCCCAGGGCACCTCCATCTCAGAGGAAAAGCCAATGTCAATACAACCACTGATCTAGATCCATCCAGCCCTGACTGCCTCTCTTCCTGCCTGCCTCCCATACCCCCAATACACACACACACATCCTTCAGTCATGAGGACCTCTTCCTTGGTGTTGGAACTTTGAACTGCTCCTACATGAGGCCTTGTCACTGGTTGTTCTTTGCCTAGAATACTCTGTCCCCATTTATCTGCATGGGCTAAACCTGTCCCTTCTGGATTTGATGCAAATGTCATCTTTTCAGGGAGGCCTGCCCTGAGCACCAGGCTCCTCAATGAGCCCTTGCCTTTCCTACCCAGCCTTCCTCTCCTTTCAATCTCCTTAGCCAGCCCTAGTTTTACCATAGCACTTATGTCTAACATACTATGCCATGTATTTACTTATTGATTTTGTTCATTAGTTATACCTGTGTTCTGCACTATAATGCAAGCCCCAGGACCATAGGAGGTTTTTCAACTTTATTCCTTGATTTATCTCCATTGTCTAGCGCAATCCATGGCACACATGGTACACAATGAATGTATACTGAATGAATGAATAAAAGCAGTCTTTGGTAACAATATTTCCTATATTCATAAAAAGCTTTAATCATCAGAGAAAACGTTCCAACTGAAAACCACTTTTTATAATATTTTGTGTTCTGGAAATATTCACATAGATACAGTAGTAGAGAATAATACAATGAGGGCCATGTCCTCAACACCCAGCTTCAACAATTACTAACACACAGTCACTTCTGTTTTAGCCATACCCCACCCTTTTCTCCAGCTAATTATTTTGAAGTTAATCCCAGGAACTGTACCATTTATTCATAAATATATCAGTATTATGTCTAAGAAATAAGGATCATTATCACCCCTAACAAATTTAGGCAACCCCACAACCACCACCAACCGCAGCAGGCAACCACTAATTTGATTTCTGTCATTCTAGATTAGTTTTGCCTGTTCCCGAATTTCATGTAAATGGAATCATATTAAATGTACTCTTTTGTGCCTGGCTTCTTTTGCTCAGCATACTTTTTTTGTTGTAATTCATCCATGTTCCATACCAGATTTTAAATTAGGAAATTGGAACGGTAATTATCAAGGTGGTTCAGGAAAGCAGAGTGAGGTGAATGTTAAGTAATTTACACCCAGATTAATTCAGACACTGAATTTAGCAGCCTCCAAACCCCCAAACGCAAGATCAGTTTAAGTCCTCACTACTCCAAGTGTGGTCTGTTCTAGAGACCAGCAGCATTGGCATCCCCTGGGAGCTTGCTAGAAATGCAGAATCCCAGGCTTTGTCCCAGACCTGCTGAATCAACATCTGCATTTTAATCAGATGTCCAGGGGATTCGTGGACACCTTTCTGGTTTCAGAAACACCAGTTTAAACATTCTTTCGGGAATGGCTCAGTGGCCCAATCCATGGACCACAGGGCTCAGCTCCAAGCACATTTTACTGCTATGGTCACTTGACATGAACTAGGCAAGGACTCCTAATGTTACATTGGTGTCTTAGTCCATTCAGGCTTCTATAAGAAATCAACACAAAATGGGTACCTTAAAAGCAACAGAAATGTATTTTTCACAGTTCTAGAGGCTGGGAAGTCCAAGGTCAAGACACCAGCAGATTTGGTGTCTAATGAAGGCCTACTTTCGGCTTCACAAATGGCACCTTCTTGCTGTGTCCTCACATGATGGTAGAAGGGATGAGGCAGCTTTCTGGGATCTCTTTGATAAGGACACTAATCCCATTCACAAGAGCACTACCCTCATGACCCAATCACCTCCTAATGACCCCACCTCCTAACACCATTATATTGGTGATTAGATTTCAACATCTGAATTTTGTGGGGGAAATAAACATTCAGATCACAGTAACTTGGCCTCTTTACAAACATCACAATTGGGCATTGGGGTGGGAGGGGGGAGGTGAAAAGATAAGGAAAGAACACTGCAGGTAAAATCAAGTCATGTGGTTGAGTTTGAATTCTCTTTAAAATACTTTAATATGCCTCTAAGATTTAGGAAAGCTAATTGAATTATTTGAAACTATGATAGCCTAAAGAGCTCAAGAAGGGTTTCTGTGCAATTACACAGGGGAAATCATTCAGAACTCAATGGCTGGAAGCCTGAAATTGATAAATCACATTGAAGAATATCATAAGAGACAGCTCCTTTAAAGGAAAGAATCTTTGAGCCCTTATATATTCATCCAAAGCACAAAGAGTAGCTTGATGAGAGGGGATAAAAATACTGGGAAAAGGACTCAGGTGCAAATAAAAATAGTGACTTTTAAAATAACTATAAAATCTCAGGGTGCTTATACAACTTTCAGAACCATAAACATTGACCCAGCTACAGGAAGAAAACAACTTATGTGAGACGGAGCTCTACCTATTACATGGTTGAGAGGTTTCTAGAACAACATGGCACACAGGCCCCAGGTAAGCAACTAATGGAAGACTAAAAGGCAGTCTTAACATCCCCAGTCTTAACATAATGTAAATGAACCTGCACATTACAACAGTTTATCTTCTCATCCCCTTGTCTCTGCAATGTTACCAGCAGCAGCAGGGGGAGTCCCATTTCCATCTCATTTAACTGCTGAATTTTGAAGTTCAAAAAAAATTTGCTGAGTTTAATAAGGTAACGCATGCTATATTGAATGAACTTAAGTCTCACTGTCCCCCTCATTTTCTTCTCCCCCTTGATCAAGTGCTCCCTGTTTACCAGAGTAATGATTGGATCCATCACTCACTCTTCCCAACAGTTTTCATTAATGTTCTGAACACTTGATCTTGGACTTCAGTGCAACAGTCCTGTGTTAACGTTCAGTCTATTCCAGTGGTTCTTAACTGCAGGTGATTTTTGTCCCTCAGGGCATATTTGGCCATGTCTGGAAACATTTTTGTTGTTACAACTTGGTGGGGTTGTAACGTGCTACTGGAATCTAGTGTGTAGAAGCCAGGGATGCTGCTAAATATCCTGCAATGCACACAACAACCCCACACAAAAAATCACTTGATCCCAAAGTCAATAAGTGCTGTTATTAAGAAACTATTCTGCTGTAATCTGTTGTACAAGCAAGAGCAAGAATCATCTTGTTCAAAATAACCATTCTGGCATATTTTCTGGTCCTTGGAGCATATTTCTGGGAAGAGGCTCTAAGACCTTTTACTGATAACCCTCATCAGACAGGTGATTCCACTTGCTTGGTCTGTCTCCAATGCCTTCCCCTATCTGCTGCATGTAGATCACTCCATATCCTATTATTCACAACCAAGGATACACTCTTCTTTTCAGTCTGTCCCCTCCTCTAAATTTTCTTTCACTTTGAAACACACTCTAGACCTTTGCTAGCCATGTGTGGTCCCCAGACCATCAGCATCAACATTACCTGGAAAGAGCCTCTTACAGATGTAGAATCTCTGCCCCAACCCAGACCTATGGAGTTAAAACCTACGGGATTTCTAGGTGAGTCTTACACACATTAAAATTTGAGACATGCTGCTCTAGTCTAAAGCACTGATTCCTGAATTTTTTTTATGCATTGGAATCTGATGGAGGCCTTTAAAAACACACCTTGATCCCAGCCCCAGAGAACCTGATGTAATTGGGATTCACCCTGGGCACTGGGTTTCTATAGTTCCCTGTGCAGCCAAGGATAAAAACCACTGGTCTGGATTAATCATTCTTAAAATGGTTGTTACTGGCTTCTTTCATTTGTACATTCCAATGCCTATATAAGAGCCAGTATAATATAACAATCAAGAGCCCGGTTTGGGGACCAAACACCATGGCCTTGAATTTAAACTGTCACCGATCATGTGATCTTGGGAAAGTTATTTAATTTCTCTGTGCTTCAGTTTCTCTAGATGTAAATGGGAATAAGGAATAACTCTCTCATATGATAAGAGTTTCCCTCAGTCAAGGTTCAATAAGAGCAGCGGAACCAGACAATATGTATACTAAATAGATTTATTACAAGGAATTGGCTTATGTCATTGTGCAGGCTGCTTATCAAGTCCAATGTTCAGAGTGCGGGTGGTCAGGAAGGGAAGATCACAAGCAGGCTGCAGCTTCAGGGGTACAAGTTTTAGCTTGTCCACAGGCATTTCTTAACTCAGGGAAGCCTAAACCCTCATTTGAAGGTCTTAAAGCTGATTAGGTCATGTCCACCCAGTATAATCTCCTTTATGATGAATTTAAAGTCAACTGCTTATGGATCTTAATTACACCTGCAAAATCCCTTCACAACAATATATAGATTAGTATTTGATTGAAAAATTGGGGCAAGATGTGTGTGCTACAAAATGGTCACTACCTCTTATTCCTCTTCTAACTCTCTAGGGACTACTCCTTTTAGCCTGCCCTAACTGGAAAAAGAATTCCCTAGAAGGGAATCCTTGGATGGTAGTTGCACCTAGGCAAGTTGATACATCCAAGGCCATCACAGAGTTAAGTACTTTACCACATTTAACTCACTGAAGACAGTATCTCACTCATAGTTAGCATTCAATAATTGTGATTATTACCCTTATTAAAGCCATAAAAGTTTAGTTAGCCAAAGATTCTTATATAAAGTGTTTGTTCATATAATGTATTTTGATATGGTCAAATCTCAATTTCAACTTTATATTGGCTTATATTATAGCCAAGATACATTTTCATTCCTAATTAAAAATAGGTTATTAGTCACCAAAATGTAAGAGATACTTGATAGGCAGTAAGAAATCCTAACTTAAAACCTTTAAGAATTCAGGAAAAACATATATTCAAAACCAAAATTCAGGCCCAAGTGTCTCTACAGGAAGGAGTTCTTAACAGCAGTGCTATTCTGAATCAAAATGTGGGGAGGGGGGAGGGGGAGGAATAGCATTAGGAGATATACCTAATGTAAACGACAAGTTAATGGGTGCAGCACACCAACATGGCATATGTATACATATGTAACAAACCTGCACATTGTGCACATGTACCCTAGAACTTAAAGTATAATAAAAAAAAATCTACTTGAAATTTTTATAAAGTAAATGTACTCTTGGCTAGTAGTCCTCAAGACTGTCAAGGTCATGGAAAACAAGGAAAGACAGAAAAACTGACAGACCAGGGAAGAAGGAGGAGACATGACAACTAAATGCAAAGTGGCATCCTGGATGAGATCCTGAAACAGAAGATGTAGTAGTAGAAAAACTGGTGAAATCCAAATAAAGACTGTAGTTTAGTGAATACTAATGTACTAAAGTACCATCAAAATCAAAGGTGTTATCAATGGGGGAAACAGAATGAGGGCTACATAGGAACTATCTGTATTATCTTTGTGAGTTATCTGTAAATCCAAAATTATTATAAAATAAACAAGGTTACTTAATAATAAAAAAACCTGGGATGCAACCCCCAAGAATTTTTTTCTTTTAATTTTGACATCCAGGTATATGTATATCAAGAAAGCTCTCACTGATTGTGAAGCAAATCTCAGAACTGAGACCCATCCGAAGTTTCACTTCTGAGAAAATAGATTATGTTCCCAATTCTTGTTATAAAATCATTCCTTCAGGAAACACAGGATACACTAGGGACAAGAGAGCAATCTATTCCCTGCTGGCCTCTCTCAGACTCTGACCAAAAGCAGCAGACCCCTAGGAAATGGGAGATTAGACTTCTTTCATTCTTTGCCCTTTCTTGAACTTTGAAAGATTCCCCTCAGTTCCATGATCTCAGAACTTAATTATTGAGCAGGGTAACTCCATTTCCTGTCCGGCAGATTTTGATGTACTGATTCTATGGCTTTCTGCTCATCTTGTCTTCCTTCCAGATGTGCAGGAGTGAAGGAGCTGGTGGCTATCAGACCTCAAGGTCTCCAACAGGACAAGATCAAGAGGGATTCCACTCCCACGGACCACTCACTCACCCTAGGAAGACTGTGAAATGCCTGTCCTGGTGCTTCGTTTGAATTGCTGAAAGACCATCTTTATGTCAGAAATGCTTTGTCATTACACTTGGTAAGGACCTTGGGGTTCAAGCCAGTTTACTCTTTTCTGCTCTACCGTGAGCATGAAAGCCACCTATAGATATGCTCTGAGGCAGGATTTTGACATCAAAGTCAAAATAAGAATTTAGAAAGAAAAGAAAGGGAGGGAGGAAAAAGGGAAGTTTGGTCCAAGAAAAAAAATGCAGTGTCATTTCTGACCAACTAAATAGCACTTGAAAAATCTGTCTAGCCCCACCTATATACATATACTATATACCTCCTAAACATACATACACACATATACATAATCACATGCACACACATAGAAGTTCTCATTTCTCTACACATAAGATACTGAGTCCTCTGATAAAGCACAAAATTACTGTTAGGATATTTGAGAATTTGTTCACTTATTCATTCATCAAATCACTTATTCATTCATCAAATAATACTGAGTACTACTAGGTGCCAGGAACTGTTCTTGGAGCTGGGGATATAATAGTGAACTAGACCGTTTCTACTCTCACAATCATTTTGATACTACTAAATTACATTTATCAAATATGTATTAAATGCCAGTTACTGGATTATGTAATCACTTTACAAGTATTATCCCATTTATTCCTCACAGCAACCCTATGAGGAGATAAAATTATTACTCCCATTTTTCCAGATGAGAACTCTGGGGCTTAGTAAGCTCAAGTAACTTACTACAAGGAACATGATAACACATAGATTTTAATCCAGAGAGAGTAATTACCTGAGCTAGCACAATACTGCATACCCAGTGTTAGATGTCAACTGTTGACCTATCCTGTGGTGGCATGAAGTGCTGACTGGAACAAAGCAAACAAAGCAAATATTGCTCTCTTTACTCCAATGTGGAAGGATTCTCCAGCTTGCTTTCTTGGCCCCCTCTCCCCTCAGCTTCTGGGTCTAGGAAGAGGAGTGCCCTTGCCTTGCACTTGTCCTTCATTCTTCATTTCTTCCTCTCCCATTCCTGGAAAGGGAACAGCAAGGAGGAAATTGCCTTTCCATCCCACGCACAGCTGTTGCAAGAAAGCTCTGGCAGGCGCCAAGCTCTCCCAAGAGAGGGAGTCCAGGAGGAGCCATTCCCTGCTCCTTCCCATGGCTCCCCCATTTTTGGATGAGTTTTATCCATCGGTCACCTGTTATGTGCAGTTCAAGGTCTGGCATTGGCTCCCAGTCAGAACCCAAACAGTGCTCTCTGTCCCAGGTAGAGATCCAAGGAGCTGAGGGAAGGCAGGAAGACATGTCTAAAAGAGGAAGCAGAGAAAATGCTGGACTGCACTCTCTGAGCAACAGCCCTTGGAGACACCCCAAGAGTCAGCTGCCCAGCTGGCAAGGCTTGTGTCAGGCAGCTGTGTGCCCAGGAACAGGGAGCAGCACACATACGGCAGAGCAGGCCCGCACCATCTGTCACGCGCCCGTGCCAGCATCTTCACTTCAGGCTAGTTGGGAGTGGGAGGCGTCTGAAGAGAAGTGACAGCTCACCAAGCCAGCCACATGCCATGACTCCCCTCTAACAATCTCTTCCTTTAAACATTTAGTCTCCTTCACCGCTGCCATGTGGCAGTTGCCAGTGGATACTCTACGATAATTAAGAGCATGCAATTTGGAGTCCAAAAGCCCTGGGTTTGAATTCAGGTTCTCCATGTACAAGTGTGGGTGACATGGGTAAATTACTTAACCACCTGTCTTTGAACATCAGTTTCCTCTTTTGTAAAATGAGAGTTATGATAATTATCCCTCAAGGTAGTTGTGAGGATTATATTTGATAGTATCTGTGAAGAGCTAAGGGTAAGGCTTTGAAAAACAAACAACATAATAGGCAATAAGTAAAACAAAGACTTTTCCATGCTAAGTCAAATCCCTGACTACAAAACAATCTTCTTTTGTAGGTGGTAGGTCTTCTGTCTCAGTTGTGGAAGGAAAAAGAGCAGTAGAGTCTCAGCACACTTTACTGTGCATTCAGAGCTCCTGGGAACCTTGGGAAAGGCAGATTCTGATTTAGTATGTTCTGAGTGGGGTCCGAGATTCTGCATTTCAAGTAAGTTCTCAAAGGTGCTGATGGTGCTGATCTAAGGACAGCACTTTGCACAGCAAGAGTCTGGAAAACCAGTTGTAGTACCTTGAACAAACTATTTAACTTCTCTAAACTTTGCTTTTCTCAAATGCAAAAATTTAAATGTTTACCTAGATAATTTCACAATCCTTCTTTGCTACCATGTTGCAATAGGTTACTGAAAAAATGGCTGCCAACAGTTCCCCCAACCCTTCTGCTACACGACTTTGTCCCTCTTTCCAACAAGAGAAAGAGCCCTTCCCTTTGAATCTGGCTTGTCCTGTTACTTGTTTGGATCAGGAGAGTGTGACAGAAGTAAAAGTTTGTGAATTCCAGGCCTAAGCCTTAGAAAGCTTGGCAGCTTTCCTTTTCTATTTTTTTATTTTTTGACTTCTTGGCATCCAGCTTCCATGTAAAGAAGCTAAGGCTAGAGTGCTGAAAAGGAAAAGAAAATGGTATAGCCAGCACTCAGCTCTATTAGGCACTGCAGCTGAGATGCCGGACACATGAGCATAGTCCTCTTGGACATTCCAGCTCCAGTTGACTTTCCAGCTTTATGTAGCTACACAAGAAAACCCAGCTACAATTTCGTGTAGCAAATGAACCACACTGCTGAACTCATCCACAATATTCTGAGAAATAATAAATTTTTGTTGTTTTAAGCCACTGTGTCTTAGGATGGTTTGTTACACAGTAATTGATAGCTGATACACATGTTCTGCTCACATAGGAGATAACAGAAATTTTTAAAGCCACAACATTTGGAAGAATTATAAAGAAATATGCCTATTAACTGGAAAGCTGAATATATGCTGAGAAGTGACTCTTACATTTACATAGTTCTTAATGAAGACCTCTCTTCTGTATTAAATTCAATTCATTCAGACAGTCTCTGACTTACAATGGTTCAACTTACAACATTCAGTATGCACCTGGACTTACAATGGGTTTATGTTCAGATAAGCCCATTATAAGTCAAAAATGCACATTTGACTTAACAGCATTTTCAATTTATGATGAGCTTATTGGGATGTAGCCCACTCTAAGTTGAGGAGCACCTATTTGTTCAGGGCTAGTGGGGAATGTGAGAAGTTGGGGATGTAATTCCAAGAAACTCGCATTATATTTGGGAATGCTATAGCATATATTACAAAAAAATTAGAGAACACATATCAATTAATAATAGTATACTAAACATATACTTGAGACTCAAATTATTTTAGCACCAACAACAAAATTCTATGGATGCCTAGAAGGTACTCAGTAAGTGTATTCCAGAATTAGAGAACAGTTTAGCGAAGAAGTACAGGCATATCTCATTTTATTGCTCTTCACTTTATTGTGCTTTGCAGATAGTTTTTGCTTTGTTGTGTTTTGTTTACAAATAATGGCTTGTGGCAACCCTGTGTTGAGCAACTTTATCAGCACCATTTTTCCTACAGCATGTGCTCACTTCATATCTCTGTGTCAGATAATGTTAGCATTTTTTTAGCAACAAAGTATTTTCAAATTAAGGTATGTATATTGTTCTTTTAGAAATAATGCTACTGTATACTTAATAAACTATAGTATAAACATAACTTTTGTATATACTGGACAGCCAAAAAATTCGTGTGACTCACTCTATTGCAACATTTGCGTTCTTGTAGTGGTCTGGAACCAACCTGCAATATCTCCAAGGTATGCCTGTATAACTTAAACTTGGATAAATGAGGGAGTAAAAAGAACTACGTAATGGTTGAGTCATGGTGTTCAAATTTTCTATACAAAAATGAAACAGCCCTATTGACAAATACATTCTAGAAAGTATCAGAAGTTGTTTATACAGAGGATGATGATTTTAAATAGACCTTTAAAATTATTTTTGTTATGGCACACATAGTTTCACTAAATTAGTACATTGTGAGGACACAAGGTTATTGTAAAATATATGCTATAGAAATATGAATAGAATCTCAGAGTTGTAATACAGGTAAAAAATGTGAAAGTGTAGTGTTAAAGCCAAAAAAATTACAACATAGGACTCTTGAAAAGTGTACACGAAGTAGAATTTGGGAAATAAATATAAAGGATTTGATGTACGTAGTGATCATCTTTAGCCCTCTCATCCACATCCTAGTTATAATATGTTTTATTTGGAAAATATTTTCTAAGTGATTGCTATTGATAATGTGAAACCTCAGAATTAAAATTTTCCAACGATAGTCCAATAAAATGAGTTCAATGGTTAAGAATAAGATATAAGAAAAAATAAAACTATACTTGTTTTTATAATATTCTTTATGCACACTTCTGTAAGAAAATTCTGCAATTACTTAAATAATGTTTTAACTGTACTGGAAAATAAATCCATTTTTTAGAACAGGAAATTAATCTTCTAGGCAACTTCTCAAAACTCCATTTATCTATGTTATCATTTTGCTACCTCTTTTTATGAAAATCCAAGAGGGAAGAACACAATTCTGATATACTGGTAATGTGAGACCTCAGAATAACACCCATTTTAAATGAAAGTTCCAACCAAAAATCATGATTGAGTGTTTAAATATTCTTGGAGAGACAAAGGACTAGTTTAATAATGATATAATACTACCTTCCTACCAGCACATAGATCGGCCTGGGTACACAGTTAGCATTCAATGAAGTAATTAAATAAATCTGTCCCGGGTGTGACTGGCTGGGGCCAGTGTCACAGGCAAAAAAAGAATTTACCAAGAGAGTTGTAGGTAAAGAAAGACAGATTTATTAAAGAAAGTACAAACATATGTTGCAAGGGTGCAATGGGCAGCACAGCAAAGAAGGGGCTGTCTGCCAAGAGGCAAAGGATAGAGGGAAGTTTTGTAGGTTCCTACTGGAGTGGCTAAGTGCAGATAAGGTGTGCAGATAAGGTCCTGCTGCTGGGGCTACATGTGGAGCGAGGTATATGGGAACAGGGGGTAATGCCAGCAGGTTGTCTGTGATTTTCCTTGTCTCAGAACAATTGTTCTCCCTGACCTGGGGCCCCTTCCTTTTTGTTGCTTACCTATCTTATTAGAACTCCACAGGATGAATGTCAATGCATACAAGCTTTCTCAAGGATGGCCTTGGATAGAGGAAACAAGAAGAAACAAGAAGGGTTAACTCAACCCATTGCAGTTAAATCTTCCTTGAATATTCTTTCATCTATTCATTTAACAATGAAGTTAAAAGGCCAAGATTGAAAAAGTTACAGTAACCTAAAATTGGAGTAAAGGGATATTATTTGGGTACCTATATCTTGGTGGGGAAAAACAGACAATAAACACAGAAATAAATGCATAAGAATGCTAGATGATTGTGAGAATGCTGTAGAAAACTAAAGCTGAGTCAGAAGAGTGGTGGGCCGGAACAATATTTAGGTGAGGTCATCAGGAAAGGTCCCTCCGAGGAGACATCTAACCAGAGACATGTGGGAGAGAGCATTCCAGATAAAGGGAACAATTAGTACCAAAGTTCTGAGTCAGAAAGGAGGGTTGGTATTAAGATATAATTATCCGATTTGTTAAATAATAAAATTAAATAGAGAAATAGAATAAGCAAAAAAGTTAAACAAAAAAAAGTCACGATTACTGGAGCTGACTTTATGTGTATAGAGTATGTGAGCACCTTCCTCACTTTAGGGGTTTGAGTTCTATTTTAGGAAGGGGAGAGATGGTCTTCCTGGGCAAACACATTAAACACACAGAATTTCTAACCCATTAGCTTCAGTCCCCTGGGAGAATTGTGTTAAATCCAGTCAGCAATTATCTGTAATACTGGATAACAACCTCCACCTGAGAGTGAGCTTTGAAAGGGCAAAGCACAGTCACTGTCAGAGAAGGGTCCTTCAGGTACATATTGAATTGCCTGGGGAAAGACCTTTTGACATCTCTGTTTGTTTTTCAAAGCACTGGCTTTGTGCTTTGTAATCAGGGGAAAAAAATGGTTTGTCTAAATCGATCTCCTGTCTGTAATTTCAACATATTTCCCCACTGTTTCCTTCTATAAATCCACTTTACTGAGACAGAAGACTCCTCAGTTGTCACCTTAAAAATCTTCAAAAACTTGGGGTGCATATTGGGGAAAATTATGAATAGGTAGTACAGATTAATGGAGTTAGAATCATCAGTCACTATTTGTCACACCTTCCTGATTTGTGTGGGAAAAGCTGAGAAACTAACAAATATGATTCCTTGGGGGCATGTGCAGCCCTGCAGAATAAAGCATGCTCTACTCTGGGCATCTCAAAGGGGCACCTTGGTTTTATAAGTATTTGGCCATAAAATCATCTCAGCCACTAAAAATATAGATGGATAATCAATAGCATAAATGAACCTTAATAAGATTTTGCTTTATTTGGGTATACATTCAACTCAAAGCTTTGAAATAATAGCTTTCATGCACAATTTAATACGGTCAATTGAATAGAAACAATCTATGTGGCTATGCTGCTAAGCTTCCCTTTTTGGGCAAGGGGATAACATGTCTCTTTGAGAAACTGAAAAAAGTGATGGGCCCTTTCTCCCAGGAAAATGCTTAAACAGATATAAAATTGCATTAAGTATAGAGGAGTTCATGGATCTCCTGGATTATTGAAGCCCCGTGCCCTAGAGACAATGGAAGACAAAGAGTGTAACAATAGTAACACCTCAGGTCTATACAGCACTAGGAAAAGAGTCCTAATTTTATTGGTGGTAGGTACACCAAAGCAGAGTATGTTAACATAATGGCTAATTTTTTTTAACATTTAAAAAATGGTTAATTGTGGTAAGATACACATAAAATGTGGCATCTTAACCATTTTTAGTGTACAGCTTAGTAGTGCTAAATATATTCACATTATTATGCAACCAATCTCCACAATGCTTTTCATCTTGCAAAACTGAAATGCTATACTCACTAAACAACTCCCCATTCTTCCACCCTCTAGCCCCTGCCAATCACCATTCTACTTTCTGTCTCTATGCATCAGACTACTCTAGATACCTCATATAAGTAGAATCATATAGCAGTTTATCTTTTTGTGACTGGCTTATTTCGCTTAGCATAATATCCTGAAGGTTCATCCATGTTGTAACCTGTGTCCATTTCCTTCCTTTTAATGACTGAATAATATTCCATTGTATAAATATATCA
This sequence comes from Macaca nemestrina, assembly GCF_043159975.1. Taxonomy (NCBI): domain Eukaryota; kingdom Metazoa; phylum Chordata; class Mammalia; order Primates; family Cercopithecidae; genus Macaca; species Macaca nemestrina. The sequence continues at coordinate 148,953,727 of NC_092145.1, forward strand.
CATTTTGCTTATCTATTTATCCACTGATGGACACTGAGCTTCTTCCACCTCTTAGCTATTATAAATGATGTTGCTGTAAATATGGCTGTACAGATATCTCTTTGATATTCTGCTTTCTTTTAGATAATATACCTAGAAGTGCAATGACACAACAGTTTTGGTGCATCCATTTTGATGGGCCTGTTAGATGCCAAGGAACATTATGATTTAGCAATTGTGAGTTGGGATCCGTGTCAAAAGGGCCCACCAAAATGTGAAATCTGTGTTTTATTACAAAGTCATGCACATGATAGACATTCCTGATCCTTATTCTATATTTAACCTCTCCTCTATTATGCAGATTTCACATTTTACTTTATTCATGTCAGTATTTTAAAAATTTGTATAAGAATGAATTAATTTTATAATAAAAAGGTAATAAAGCTCTTTTTAAGTCTGTTAGAACTAAGTCTCAAAGGGTATCTCAACTATCTCTTAAAACCATAAATTCAAAGTAAATTTATAATATGAATATTGGTGAATATATATATATTCATATTGTATGTGTGTATGTGTGTTTGTGTGTGTGTATATGTATATATACATGTGTATATATAAATTCCTAACTGTTCTTCTAATGTGTGTTTGCATATACTATATATATACACACACACATATATATACACACACATTAGAAAAAACAGTTAAGAATTTATTTGAAGACTTTCTGCTCAGTGTGGCACTGAGAATAAGGACATGTATATTCCTCCTCCTCCTTCCCCCTGAACAAGCAACATAACACTGATCAATAAAACTGAGTATAACCAAAAAGCCTTCAAAATAGCAGAGATATCTATCCCCTCAATTATCAAATGGAAAAGGAAATATTTTTAAGTGTAATTCTTTATTGAATATAAACAAGTAGAGCCATCATGATTTTAAAGGTGAAACTAATTAACATGAGATGTAGACCATTTATTCAAGGTGTCCATGATGTCTCTAAGAATGAGCAATCACTCAGCTTAGAATGACAAAAGGTCCTTTATGAGCAGAGGACAAGGTTAGCACATGAATCCCTGTCATGGGTTATTTGCCTGCCAGATGGAGCCTGTAGCCTACCCATCCCACCTCTGAATCCCACCTTATCCCAACTCCACCACAGGGGAGATGAGGCCCTAAGATGAAGAAAGGACATCCATTTGTTTATTTCCTGGTTATCAGAACAGCTGGAATTTCAATGATTTGTTCTGGGGCCACATCAACATAGTGGCATCAATAGGTAACTGAGTCACAAGAGCTCTAACACAGCTGGGTCAAAATTGTTTCAAAATGCATGTGCCCATTTGAATCATCCCAAGTCAGACCCAATAACTTGGCCTAGTCATTCCAAGCCAGTGTGGATTCAGGGCATCAGAAACCAGCTTCAAACCATATGCCCTTTGGAAGCATCCTTGACAATTACTTTACAGCTCTGCCTGTGCATACGTACTGGAAGATTCAATCTCCTTAGCAGCCTAGAATTTCAGCTAGAATTTCAATCTCCTTAGTAGCCTAGAATTTGCTTATGGTTGTCCTCAAGCATCATGGACCATTTACAAAGTGTATAGGGGTGATCTCTCCTTGTAGATTCAAAGTGTTTTCAGAACAGGACTAGATCTACTATTTATTTTCCATCCCCCCTAGAGCTTACTCTAATGCTTTGCATGTCCGAGATATTTGTTAATTTTCAGACAATCTCCTCAAGAAAGACTAGAGAGCCTTTTGCCAGAATGCCATAAAAAAAAGAAGTACGGGTAAATGAGCACACCGAGATTATGGCATAAGCTAGATACATCTCTCCTCACACATAAGGACCAGATCCAAAGTCAAATCACTGAGAACTGAAGTGAAAGAAATAGATTATTTAACCAATGTCTAAGTTTCCAATTTCTGTCTTTGTGCCAATGATCCCCAATTTATATTTGCAGCCCAGACTGCTCTTCACAGCTACCCTCTACTTACTAGGTAGTACCAACCTGGATGTCTCAGAGGCCCCTTACACTCCAAAATTTGCCAAAACTCAGCTCATTTGACCCCTAAAATATCAGCTCTGTAAAGGCTAGGCTTTTGTTTCATTCACTGTTGGATCCCGAAGGCCTAGAGTAGTGCCTGGCAGACAGCAGGTGCTCAGTAAAGTGTTTGAATGAATTAATAATGGATGAATGAATGCAGGGACCTCCCTAGGAGACACTGTCTTCCATTAAAGCCATATGTGTTGCCAGAGAGTTCTCTAGCACTTGACAGTTAAGATTAAACCCTATACCTCTTCCCATTACCTCATCCCTCCAGCCTCCTCTCTCTTTTATCAAATCACCCTCTCTGCTGCCTCATCCCTGGGAGCCCCTAAATATGCTCAAAATCTACTACAGGTTGAATATTTCTTATCAAAAATGCTTGGGACAAGAAGTGTTTTGGATTTCAGATATTTTCAGATTTTGGAATATTTGTATATACAAAATATCTCAAGGATGGGACTCAAGTCTAAACATGAAATTCATTTATGTTTCATATGTATATGTTATACACATAGCCTGAAGGTAATTTTACACAATATTTTTAATAATTTTGTGCATGATGCAAAGTTTTAACCATATTTTTACTGTGAACTGTCACATGGGGTCAGGTATGGAATTTTACACTTGTAATGTCATGTTGGTGCTCAAAAAGTTTCAAATTTTGGATTTTCAAATTAGGGATGCTCAAACTATATCATAAAACAAAATGCTCCTTTATTATATAAGGTCCTCCATAAATCTGTCCACAGTCTCATTTTGCCAGTCCCACTCACACTATTATAATATTGAATTCCCTAGAGTTCCCAACTCACACCTCACTCTTTGACTCCTCTGTACCTTTCTCAGGCAAGGAATGACTTGCTGAAGTGTCCTCCCCCTCCCCTGGAGAAGCCCTCTCTTGGCTATCTCCTCTTTACCCTTTAATTCCCAGTGCAGGTGCTGTCTCCTCTATGAAGTCTTTCACTGGGAATTTCCCCTCCCAGTCTGCCAGTCTATGTGTTCTTCTTCTATGCTCTCACAATACACTATGCCAGGACTATTTTCAAACTTTTAAAAATATCTTGGCATACATAGAAAATGGTTGAGGGTAGACAAGACTGTGCATGGCCACAAGCAACTGGCCTGGGTCTCTGGCTTTCATAAACCTTGTGCATTAACACCTGGGTACTTTTGTAACCCATTCATTGCATACCAGCATGGCATGTCAAGGTGGTTGGTAGCTCTGTTCTTGGTATGTCTTAGTCTTAATCGCTACATTCACTGCACTGTATTACACTTATTCGTGTTTGTGTTTTTCCCTCACTGAACCTATGAACTCCTTAAGGGCAAGAAACTTGTATTCTTATTTTTCATGTTTTAAATGACTATAAAATAAAATGGGCTTTTGAGGATGTACAGTCCCATAAATTTTATCACATGTATATGTTTGTGTAACCATGACTACAATCAAGATACAGAATATTTCCATCACCCAGGGTGCTGACACACCCTCCTCCAACCCCTAATCCTTGGCACCCACTGATCTGTTCTCTGTCACTATAGTTTTGTCTCTTCGAAAATGTCTTATAAATGGAATCGTACAGTGTATAACCTTTTGAAACTGGCTTCACTCAGCCAAAGCCTTTGACATTCATCCAATTTGTTGTGTGTATCAATAATTTGTTTCTTTTTATCACTGAGTAGTATTCCATTGTGAGGATTTAACATAGTTTGTTTATTCATTCATCCACTGAAGGGTATTTGGGTTGTTTCCAGTCTGGGGCAATTTTGATAGACTTGCTGAAAACATTCATGAGAAGGTTTTGTGGGAATGTAAATTTTTATTCTTCTAGGGTAAATACCCAGGGGTGGGGATTATATGGGCATTATGGCAAATGTATTTTTAGCTTTATGAGAAACTGCCAGACTGTCTCCAAAGTGACTGTACTATTTTGCCAATAGATTGTACTGGCAATGTATGAGAGTTCCAGTTGTTCCATATCCTTGCCAGCATTTCGAATTGCCAGCATTTGGCATTGCCAGCATTTTTATTTCAGCCATTCTCATAGGTATGGCACGGCATCTTATTGTAGCTTTGTCTTCATCTTTGAACTCCAGCATTTTGCAATGTGGTAGGTTCTCAGTAAATATTTGTTGAACTGAAATACACTCATCTTGTTGTTTTGCCTCATTTAATAAACCCACTAATAATAAATTCAAGGCCGGGCACAGTGGCTCACGCCTGTCATCCCAGCACTTTCAAAGGTCAAGGTGGGCGAATCACTTGAAGTCAGGAGTTCAAGACCAGCCTGGCCAACATGGTAAAACCCCGTCTCTACTAAAAGTACAAAGATTAGCCAGGTGTGATGGTGCGTGCCTGTAATTTCAGCTACTTGGGAAGCTGAAGCACGAGAATCACTTGAAACTGGGAGGCAGAGGTTTCAGTGAACTGAGATTGCTCCACTGTATTCCAGCCTGGGTGACAGAGTGAGACTCTGTCTCAAAAAATAAACAAATAAAAATAAATAAATGCAATTTTCACTGCACTTTATACTAAGCTTTGTGTTAGAAAAAAAATTGCACAGGACAGAAGTATTAAACTCTCTCTTTCTCTCATCTTCCTGTACTCACTCCTTTTCCCAAGTCCTAAATGAATCATTCTTTCTATTAGGATATATAGCCATATAGCCTATAATTTTCACTCAACAAACTGAACTTGAAGGCATGCAATCAAGAGCTTTTGAAAGTCTCTATTCTCACTGCTAATAGTACTAACCATAAGAATCACTCACCATCAATAATTAGATAATTGGATGAACCAGCCACTGTGTTAGGAGAAATTCCCATGGTAACTCACTTATCCCCCCCCCAACCCAATGAAACAGGTATTATCCTCATTTTAGAGATGTGGGAACTGAAGTTTAATGAAGCTGACAAACTTGCCCAAAATCATATAGCCAATAAATGAAGGTTCTAGGGTGCATACCAGATCAAGCTGGTTTCAGAAAACATGGTCCTAACCATTCCATGTACCTGCTTTACTTGGCAAAGGAACTAGCTGCTCTTTAATCAACAGCAAAACAACAAAAATAATCTCAAGTCACTTTAATTTTGAGGAGTTATAAAACTTTAGAAAAGTAAACCTCTCTCTTTACTTGAGTCTTATGATAATAGCTCCTTCAGATCAGTCATGAGGCATACAGATGGAGGAGCATGGAGACCCCCAGTCTGGGAAACCTCAATTGGTCTATTGGAAGACAGACTAAAAATTATAGACCTTATTCTCATGAAGCTAACAGCGTGAGTAGGACTCAGCTGAGCAAACTGAACTAGCATCACTTGTGGATCTATGATAATTATCCCTGCCCATTGAATCTTGAAGTACATTTACATAGTTCTATAGTTGAGAGTGTTCTCCACTGCAGACCTAAGCTGAAGTGATAATAACAGTTTTTTTTAACGTTGATTCTAAAAATAAAATAGAATTTTATATATAAAATAATATAGTAACCTGGATAATCTAATGACTATCAACTATTAGGTGCATCCAGGGATAATAAAAAGCTTCAGTCTTTAGAGACATATATAGCACTAATTTTAATAGAACAAATCACACCCAGACCTTTTACTAGATGCATGCTATAACCAAGAGACTATTGAACTGGAATTCAGTGGTTTGACCTATTATTTTGATTTAAAATATTTCTTAACTCTTTTATTGCTTACTTCCTCCCAAACCCATAAACAAGCTTCAGTGAGCTTGGAGCTGAATCTATTTCTTTGAATGTTATTGATTAGGAAAGATAGGAGGCACAAATCCCAGGATCCTATGTTTTAAGTGATGACTTTACAGAGCCCAAACATTTAATCATTTCACCCTTCAAGTAAGAAATCAGGGGAAAAATGTAGGTGCTAAAAAGAAAAGTCATCCAATGAAATTATGCTGCAAGCCAACAGCTTTTGGGGATCACAGTAACTAGTTCCAAATGTCAGACTCTTTTGTGTGTTTGAGTCTTGTAGAATAACATCAATTTCTAAATCTTCTTTATAGGGAACTGCATTTAAAAAAAAGGTTTCATTTGCACTCATCTGAAGGTGTTCTAGACAAATAGTGCTACCAAGTAATTACTGTCATGAAAAATTATGGTAACTCAAAAACATTTGGCTCAAAGTCTCAAGTAGCAAAAGTCAAGGGCAATGACTTTTATCAATTTGGAGAGCTTCTCTTAACCTGTGGCAGTTCCTCTATATTTGGGTCTGCACATAATGTTCATATTGCCCTGCTTAAACACTCAATAATCATAGAATCTACTGAAAGAATATCATCTAAACAAATTTACGAGTCTTATAATATATAGTGCCAGTGATTAATGAGAAAGCATTAAATAGCAGAATGACTGGAAATTTTCCAATAGGCATTCCAAAGTGTGTGCATTACTGATGAATTTCTCATATTTGAAAGCTAGACAACCCCAAGAAAAGAATTACATATTTATATAAATCATAAGCCATTCTGCAATAGTGTGAACTTTCTGTAAAATTGTGATGTTTCTCAAGGGAGAAAAACTTATTTATCAAGACCATTGAACATAAAGAAACAATTAAATACAAACCAATCTGCATAGCCAACATAGCATTTTCTGTTGAAAAATCAAAACTTTTCATCCTGACAGATATATTTGTCACTGAGAAGATAGGATTTTTAAAAGAAAATAAACACAGCACACAATTCAGTTCCCTTGCAAAAAGTGCAGCTAAAAGTTTACTGTGAATTATAGCCTATTATAATAGCATAGAAATGAACAGGCAGCTAAAATCAGTTTCTCTTTTCCCAAAAGTGCCTGTGGACATTTATTCCTAAGGAAATAAATGACCAAAGTAGTATACAGCTTTGTCCTTCTGCTTTACAGGATATTCCTGCCTTGCCTCCAATATTCTTTTTAAATTTTTGAATTGCCTGAACAAAACTCAGAAGGACTTCATTTTTCTCCAAAGGCATCATTCTTGTATAATTCTGAGACAGAGCTTTCAATTCTATCCAAATAAATTCATCCTACTGAAAAGCACATGCTCATCTCAGAAAGCAATAATAAGACCCCTGATATTTTTTCCTTGAAGACCATTACTCACTGGCAAATATGTTCTCCTTCATCCTCAGCTGCCCTGCTGAAGCCCCAGGGAATGGAGAAGGTCTGCCAGTTTTCTCCTTCAAGGTCCTCCTCCATGGTAGGAAGCCAAAACAGCCCACCTTTTCCTAAGGATGAAAGAAAGAACCTCTTCTTTATTCTTTTATAAGAAGAATGACTGTATCATAACAACTGCTATCCAAGAGAGTGAGAGAGGAAGGAGAGGAGGAATCGATGCTGAGAGGCCAATCATATTTCATCACTCAGCTACTTGGAAACCAGATATTCTTAAACAATCACACGCTCTGAGAGATTTGAGGATGCAAAAGAGGAGTGGCTCTGCCTTTTGTAAATTATTAACAGGGACTTTTTTCCTGACCACAAGTAAAGATGTACAGACTACTTATTAAAGAAAACAGCAATTAGGTATGACATGGAACATAAAAATGGACAAGTCAAAAGCAAAATCCCTGATCGTAGTTCTGTGCTGACCCCTCTGAATCAGGACAACCCAGTGCAGTTAGAATCAAAGTGATATCACACTGAGAATGAAGGGGCACCTTCTGAAGGTCTGAAGGGGCCATAACTGCAGCTTCAGCATCTGCCTCTGATGAAAAATGTGTATTTGCTCCTCCCCATCTGAGAACTCACGATGGGATATTTGGCGCTCTGAGCTGAAGTGAAGCCACCTGCACACAGTTCTCACATTGCTCCTAGATTTCAAATTGCTGCTTAACTTCTCCCGTGGCTTTCTTGTGTCTCATCCAAATTTGAGATTTAACGCATCTACCTTAAAGCTATTTGAAACCAATTTCAGTGCTAGATGCTATCCAATAATTTAAACTCGGTGAGAAAAAGCTGATCCAGAAAGCTTTTAGAAAGCATGAGCTTCCCATGCCATAGACAGAGGGCACTAGGGAATACTCTTTTGGGTGATATGGAAGGTCTCCTTTTCTCTAGACCAGGGTCTCTCAATGTTGACATTATTGACTTTTTGGACTGGCTACTCCTTTGCTGTGGGGGGCTGACCTGTGCATTGTAGGATGTTTAGTGGCATCTCTGGCCTCTACTCAGTAGATATCAGTAGCATCTCCCCAGTTGTGACAACTAAAAATATCTTCAGACATTGCCAAATATTCCTGGGAAGCAGAATCAACCCCAGTTGAAACCACTGCTATAGACCCATTTCTTTAGCGAAGTTGTTCAAAACAGGAGGAGTATCACTTACATTTGAGATGGGCTCATGCCAAAGACAAATTGTAGGTAAACAGTCAAGGGTTTGGGTGAAACATAGGACTCATATGCCCAAGTGCAGGAGGCCAATTTGATTTGTCACAATGGAGACACATTTAAAGTGGGGAAATAACTCTCCAGTGACATCTGCCAAACCTCTCACTGCAATAGTCTCCAAGTTCCCAAATCCTGCTATTTGGAATATGCTCATTTCTCCTCAGTTACATATTTCTTATTTTACCTTGGTATTTATCATCCATTGCAAGAAGCGTTTGTTCTGGAAAACTATGCCTACTTGATCTTTGACAGCAAAACCAATCAAGGCAGAGATAATGAGGACATAAATCTCATGCCCAATTGTGTAACTGTTACCAACCATAGGTGGGATGTTTCCTAAAGAGCCTTAGATTCATGGAAAAAAATAAAATAAAATAAAACCGAGGAAAAAAACCTTTTCGATTAAATACATGAACAACAGTCGATCTAAATTCAACACTGAGAAAATTAGATGGATTGTTTCAAAAGCAAAAGTGCAATTCAGCAAGTTTACAGGTGATGGTATTTCATTAAAAAGAATGGCATGCTAGAGGAAGAAATAGTAGAGTGGGAGTTGTCTTGGGAGTGAATGTGATCAAAAAGAAGACAAGATCCTCAGGTGGGGAGGCCGAAGCGGGTGGATCACGAGGTTAGGAGAACGAGACCATCCTGGCTAACACGGTGAAACCCCGTCTTTACTAAAAACACAGAAAAATTAGCCGGGTGTGGTGGCGGGCACCTGTAGTCCCAGCTACTCAGGAGGCTGAGGCAGGAGAATGGCGTGAATCCGGGAGGCGGAGCTTGCAATGAGCCGAGATCGCGCCACGGCACTCCGGCCTGGGTGACAGAGCAAGACTCCGTCTCAAAAAAAAAAAAAAAAAAAAAAAAAAAATAGATCCTCAAGTGTAAGCGGTGTCAGAGCAAGGTTTTCTGTCCCCTCTAGGGCTTATTTTGGAGATTAGTGTAGAGGGGTCAGTGGCTGAAGGACAGAAGTTTGTGCTTCCCAATGGGAGAGGGTATTGAGCATGCCGCAAAGAGAGGTTCTGTGTCCCATTTCCTTTGGGATAAAAAGGAGGAAAAGAGTATTCAACAAAGCAAAATGGTGTCCTGAGATGGGTGAACTGTGTCCCCTTCTAGGGGCTGGATTCTAGGAGGAGGAAGCTTGTTGGCCTTGGGAAATGTACAAGATGTTCAGTGTGGCCTGGATGGAGGTGGGGTGGGGGAGCTCCATTGAGAGCTGGAATCTGGGAGCAGGAGCTTCAAGAAACAAAATCTCTTGTTTCTAGTCTGTTTTCCAGATCTATTCCTTGGCTGTAGGTTGTGGATTTTTCTTTCCTTTTTAAAATTTGGAAATGCTTATTTCTTAATAATGTTTGAGAGCATTTTTATATCGCAGCTGGTTATACCTATCAAATGGCCTGCACAGCAGCAAATGTGAAAGAATTAAATCACATGTCCCTGCCCTCAAAGAGTTTATTTTCTAGGATTATCTAGAAAGATAATAAAGAAAATATCCATGAGCAGATTAGAAAGATTTCATGCTTTTTACATAAAATTGTATGATTTTTCCTAGTTTTAAAATCTAAAGGTATACTTTGAGTGCCTTTAAAATCATTTATGAATATGAGCTGTTTTGACTGACCAAGATAAAAATAATTTTATGTCCTTTTAAGGAAGGTTGAGAATTATTTAAAATTGTTCAGATGAACTCCTTAATCCACAGCCTGACATTCACATTCAAGGCCTCTGCCTCCTCTTTCCAGTCTCCCTTTTTGGCCCTTCCTCCCTTCTGCCATTTGTCATGCTTTTAGTGCCAATCCTGTTAAGGAATATGATGAGCTCCCTGTGAATCTTCACCTCCAAACATTTTTTTTTCAATATTCCCTGACACTAGAACACCATTTCTCTTCTTCCTGACCAAAACCAATCTTTCCTCAAACACATGATTCACAGGCCATTTTCTATGATGTCTTCCACTTTCTTCCAGGGGATTAATCTCCCCACCTCAGTACTTCTAAAGGACTTTGTACCTCTGTAAAAGTAGTGATCACATTCTGCCCTACATTGCAAGTACCTGTATTCACTGTAGAATGCAAGCTCCATGTGGGAGACTGGTTCTAGGACCTCCCTCTGATAATCACCAAAATTCGAGGATGCCCAAGTCCCTTATGTAAAATAGTGTAGTATTTCCATACAACCTATGCACATTCCCTTGTATATGTTAAATCATCTCTAGATTACTTAAAATGCCTAATACAATATAAATGCTGTGTAAATAGTTTTTATAGCCAGGCACAGTGGCTCACACCTGTAATCCCAGCACCTTGGCAGGCTGAGGCGGAAGGATCACTCGAGCCCAGCAGTTTGAGATCAGCCTGGCCAACAAAGTGAGACTCTGTCTCTACAAAAATTTTAAAAACTAGCCAGTCATGGTGGCATTCATCGTGATCCCAGCTACAGGAGGGGCTGTGGCAGGAGGAACACCTGAGCCTTGGAGGTGAAAGCTGCAGTAAACTGTGTTTGCACCACTGCACTCCAGCCTGAGTAACAGAATGAGACCCTGTCTCAAAAAATAAAATAGTTGTTATACTATACTGTTCAGGGAATAATGACTCAAAAAAAAAAGGTCTTTATATGTTCACATGTTCAGTACAGACACAACCATCCTGTTTTGCTTTTGTTTTTCTTTTTGAGACAGAGTTTCACCTTGTCCTCCAGGCTGGACTGCAGTGGTGCAATATCGGCTCACCGCAACCTCTGCTACTGGGATGAAGTGATTCTTGAGACTCAGCCTCCTAAGTAGCTGGGATTACAGGCATGTACCATGTTGCCCAGCTAATATTTTGTACTCTTTTAGTAGAGACGGGGTTTCACCATGTGGGCCAGGCTGGTCTCAAACTCCTGGCCTCATGTGATCCGCCTGCCTCAGCCTCCCAAAGTGCTGGGATTACAGGTGTGAGCAACCACGCCCAGCCACAACCATCCTTTTCTAAAAAAAAAATTTCCATCTGCAGTTGGCTGAATCCACGGATGTGGAACCCACAGATGCTGAGGGCTTACTGTACTGTGTTCATAGGTGTAACCAAGAACAATGGACTGACCCATAGCAGGCTTCAACTAATAAAAGTTGAAATAAGTAAATTGTTTCTCTCCTACTAGATTGTAAGTTTTTCAAAGGCAAAATACTTACCATGTAGTGCAGTGCTTAATATAAAACACATAGTATAAAACTCAGTAAATTGTTACATAAAATTGAAGAAATACATTTACTAAGAAAATATGCATTTACTAGCTTTTGCCTCTCACTCAAGGAGAAAACAATTAAATTAGGTTTTCCAGGTGGGCTTATTAACTGAGATTTTACCTACCATAAATATCAGTGTTCCTTCTAAAGGAATTCATACCACATTCCTCAAAGGGATAATTTTCCACTTTTTTTTCTTTGTAAAATGAGTCATTTGTGGCTATTTCTCCCTGAACTTTAATGAGAGGAGATGGCGCTTTCATCTTTATTTAACAGACAGGGACAATAAAAGTTTATTTTTAAAGCTTAAATAGTAGCAATGCCTACCAAGCAGGACACCCAAAGATCATGGAACTGGAAAGCATTCATCTTCATCTCTAAAGATAATTGCTTTAATATCTAGGAATTTTAGAAGGGTCTCTGGTAGTCCTCAAGTTAGTTTCTTATGTCACTTGAGTTTTAGTGTAATTATTACAGGCAGCCCACAACTTACAAACAGCAGACTTAGAACTATACATTACATGCACTTCTTCCTTGTCCCCAGCCCACCTGGATTCCCTTGACGATTCTCTTTTGCTCTAACTCGCTACTTCATTTCTTTTCACCTGTGTATTTGCTGTCTGTATATTTTCTTTCCTGAAGTATCTTTTTTATTATTGAGTTGCGTTCATATTATTGAGTTGTAAAAGTCCTTTATATATTATAGATACAAGTTCTTCATTGAAATATGCTTTGCAAATACTTTCTCTCACTTGCCTTTTCATTTACATAAGTACCTCTTGAAGAGTATCTCTTACAATTTTGATTAAGTCCAAGTTATCTGCTTTTCTCTTTAGTAATTCCTATGTTTTGTATCCTATTTTAAGTATTTGCCAAAACCAAGGCCACTAAGATTTTCACCTATGTTTTCTTCTAGAAATTTTGTAGTTGTAACTGCTACATTTGCATCTATGTTCCATTTTTAGTTCATTTTTTTACATGGTGTCTGGTATGGATTGAGATCCATTTTCTGAAATATAGCTATCCAGTTGTTCCAGCATCGTTTGTTGAAAAGATTATCGTTTTCATGTTAAATTGCCTTGGCACCTTTGTTTCAAATCAATTGACCATATATGTGTGGGTCCATGTCTGGAATCTCTATTTTGTTCCATTACCTATATGCCTGACTTTTCACAGATAAGTTTTGGTAACTGTAGCCTAAAAATCAAGTATTATAGATCCTGCAACTTTGTTCTTCTTTTTCAAAATTGTTTTGGCTATTCTAGGTCCTTTGTATTTCCATATAAATTTTACAATTAGCTTGTTAATTTATTTTTTTCTTTTTTAAAGCCTGCTGGATTGCAATTGAGATTGTGTTGATTCTATAGATCAGTTAGGGACAACTGACATTTAAATAATATTGAGACTTCTGACTCATGAATATAGTATTAACTCTGTTTATTTAGTTCTTCTTTGGTTTCCCTCAGCAATATTTTATAGTTTTCAGTGTACAGATGTAGCTTTGAGGTTTCTATGGCAAAAGGCAGCAAAGAGTAACATCCTTTGCTAATTTATCCCTAAGTATTTGGTATCTTGATGCTATTGTAAATGTTAATTATAAAATTTCAATTTCTGATTGTTCATCACAATATAACTTGTACAGATACAAGTGACCTTGTACCTGTAATTTTGCTAAACTCTCTTATTGTTCTATTAAATTTTTGTAGAATTTTCTACATAGATGATCGTATTAATTCGCAAATGAAATCTGTTTTACTTCTTTCTTTTCTAATCTGTTTTTTTTTCTCTTGCTACTCCACTTGTTAGGACCTCCAATAAAATACTGAATAGAAATTATTAGAGTGGAAATCCTTGCCTTGTTCCTGATCTTAGGGGGAAAGCATTATTAAATAGTCCAAAGAGTTGAAAAACTGAACTTTATAAAAAGTTGGAAAGTGTAGTCTTCAACAGTCAGGAGTGTAGAGAAAATATTTTTGTGTTTCTGCAAATTGGGGGCTTTTAGGCATATACCTAGGAGCAGAATTGCTGGGTCATATGGAATTTCTATGGTTAACTTTTTGAGGAACTACCAAACTGTTTTCCACAGTGGCTGCACCATATTAAATTTCAACCAGCAATACACAAGGGTTCCAATTTCTCCACATCCTCACAGACACTTGTTATTTTACATTTTCCTTCACTTTCATGCTTTTGTTGGCTCTTCAGTAATTTCAAGCTTTTCTAAAAATGTTTTACGCATAGAATTGGTCTGAAAAACTGACCATGCCTTGATATAGATTTCAGCCCTTCTTATACGGCTGATACAGTGTTAACTCAAAATGTTAACTCTAAAAAAATAGATCACCCACAGAACAAATGATTTTAAGTTGGAACTACTCTTTGCAGAGCAGCCTGCTTGCATTTTGCAAAGCAAAAGTAAAATTGAGGAAGTGTTGGCTCTACTTTTACATGCTGTCATTTATCTTTCTTTTTCCCTTTGTTTTCTCTGTAAAAGAGTAAGGAAAATATCACATGGTTTGCTGAGAATAAAACCAACCTTTCTCAACTTTGAACTTATAGTTAGAAATAATAAACATAGAATGAGATTTTATCTTCCCTTTCAGCCTTCCTGAAGAAAGAAAAGGAAATGTCATTAAAAATGTAAATTGATTAGTCTTCTGAAATTGGATGGGAAATGTTCCGCCCAAACTCTTTCTCTCAATCTAAATGCTTCAGTAATATTGTTCAAGGTTCAGATAAGGTAGCTATTAAGTAAATTAGCTTTGAACATACAAGTGGCATTCAAAAACCTGTCTAACCATGAAAGATTTAAGTTGAATTGTACCTGCAATGAAACATGAGGAAAGCATTAGAAAAGCTCATTACTTAGAATTCACATAGCAATTCATATTTTCTATGCATTTATAATCAGATGCAAGTCATTTTTCAAAAAGGCTCTGTGCATTTTTCACTGGGCACCATATTCTATAAAACTCACAGCTGGCAAAATTTCATATTTCTAACAATCTTCCTTTCCTATCATTCATTCAATGTTTACTGATCACCAAAAATGAGTTACACATTGTTCTTGGCAGTAGGGATAGGGAAATGAATAATGTCTGTGCAAGTTTGGTCACTTCAGCATCTCCCTCCCCACAAGGTTTGAGATTGCTGGTTGCAGTTTTGTTGTGCTGCAGCTTGTTTTTGTCTCCCTGCCCAAGCCCACTAAACTGATAATTCCTTATTCACCAGCCCACACCCATCTACTCTTGTATTCTTGATCCAGCTTCATCCCTGGACATTGTGCTTTAGGTCCACTTCACTCTCTCCACATTCTGCATCTTCTAAGCCAATCCCAAACCACCCTTCCTTTCCCCAGCTGTGGAATTCAGTCTAGCTGCAATGCTCAATGCCCTCCAACAGGAGTTGAGATTAAAGATGACAGAAAAATTAAGGATGACTCCCATTATGCTTGAATTTCAAGTAAACAATGAATTTTGTTAGTACATCTCATCAAATATTTGGAATGGGATATACTTATACTAAGCAATTATTTACTGTTATCTGAAATTCAGATTTAAATAGAGTCCTGTATTTTTATTTACCAAATCTGGCTGCCCTGGTAGGGGCAAATAAAATGTATTCCTCAAAGACCTGCCCACTCTGAATTAATGTGCATGCTACTAGACAAATCACAATAGAACTTGCTTGGGGTTGGTCTTCAGTTGGGTTCCCCCAGATGCAGACCCTGAGATAAGGATCTGAGTGTAAGTGGTTTTTTTGGGAGGCGACATAAGAGAGAAAGGGAAGGAGCCAACACAGTGTGCATTAACAAACAAGTTACTGCTGTGGGTAAGAATGGACTTCAGAGATGTCTCTCTCCCCCAGGGAACAAAAATCCTGGGGTATCTTTCTTCAACTCATATTTAGCATTAATGGAGGATTGTTCCTGAAGATTTTAATGCTTCTGCATTTCCAGCCAAGTGTGTCTCAGCAACCAGACCACAACCTCTGGCAGAGCCATAGGTGCTTGCGCACAGGCCCCAGAGATGGTGAGTACCTAGGGAATACAAACAGCCACTGCCACGGCTGCATCTACTATCATGAGATCTGTGGAGCATGAGCTTCATATAAGCAGAGTTAATTTGGGAGGCCAATGTAAGTTCAAAAACTATTGCAAGTAAGAATTGAGTAAAACCTCCAAGTTAATTTAGTCCCGTTCCCTTATTTTACACACTAGTACATTATGGCTCAGAGAGTTTCTTGTCCAATGGCAAAAAAAGTTACCTACTGCCAGTCCAAGAATGCTATTTTTATTACTGTTGGGTCACCATTGAAGAGTGATGGATGATTTGCAAAGAATTTTCATATTTCATAGACCCTTCACTGGTCCTCCCATTCTATATCCCAAGGGAGACACAGCTCTTGCAGTTTGGTTGGGAGTGGGTATCTGGGCACTATGAAAACCCAAAAGGGCCCCTCTCACCCTGGACTGAAAACCCAGCCTCCTGCTTTTGTCTAGGAGGCGGAACAGTATAAGAATTATGAATCAGGCCTCTTGCATGCAGAGGTTGTCCTGCCCCAGCGCCATGTCACTGCCCTTTTCTCTGCCCTTAGGTCCATAAGGTGCCTGGTCTTCCCCCATCCACACCAACATCCCATATAAAGAAGCTCACCTTGGGGAGGATGGAGCATTTCCAGGCATTGCTAGGCCTGGAAATGGGCTCACCTCTTTACCCCACCACTTTAATATTCTTCCAGCAAGGTCCCACACAAACCTGAGGGGTGGGTAAAAACTTTGGATTGATAATTCCCCAAATTTGGGGTAATCATCAAGTGGGATCATGGTGCAAAATCTCTAAATTTCCATAGATTTGCAATCTATGAAAGTTAACATAAAACAGATCTTCTAGCTCGCTAGCTTCTAGGACTGCCACACAGTAGAGTGCTAATAAATGTTTAATGAATGGAAAGACAGAATGCCTGAATTGCAACTTACTATTTATCCTCAGATCAAAATTCAATGTACTCTACTTCTTTTTGTGCAGTTTTTCAGGAAGGATTGACTACATGATTTGATGGTGATGTTCATATTCAGTGGCCCATGATATAGGGTGCAGTCAATAGTAACAGGGAAAAGATGACATGTATGGAAAGAAATATCCAATGCAAATTTTGTGACCTGAACAAAATTCTTGCAGATCTAATGATCTTTGAAAGGTATCCATGAGGGTTTTATTTACTCAAGCTTTATAATTTAAACCAAAACAAGAAAATCAATCAAGATAATATAATTGATTCTAACTTAATCAAGACAAAGTTTTCTTCCTAAACCAGAGTTTTTCTCCTGTGGTGTGTATTGACTAATACTTTTCTTATCTGGCTCAGAAATGACCTCACAGCAAGTCAAAAGAAATTCAACAGTGATTTTAATGTTATATTTAACGTTATTTTCATTTCTTTTAACATTAGTATTATTTTCAATGGACAAATCATAATTGTACAAACTTAAGGGGTACAATGTGATGTTGTGATATATGTATATAATGTGGTATGATTAAATCAAGCTAATTAACATATTCATCACATCACTTATTTATCATATTTTATGATGAGACATTTGAAATTTACTCCCTTAGTTATTTTGAAATATATGCCAGATCCACACTTAAAGCATTATAGATTGTGAGTGAACCCATTTATCTAGAGTTCTGAGTTACTTTACAATTAGCAAAGGCCCTGGGGAAAGCAGTGGGAAGATACTAAGCCACATAATGAATCTATTGCTTCAAGTACTTAAATATCAAACCGCAGAAATGAACTCAATCTGCAATACTCCATATGTCTTAGAGATATATGTGGTAAAACCTTTATGTCCATTTAATGAGTACATGACTTCTTGAAATCATATGTTTTCTGAGAAGATGATGAGTACAAAATTAAGTTAGTATCACCTTGAATTTCTTTATGGACATGGAGTCTTAGATTCCAGGGAAACCAAATGTGAGCTCTGAAGAGTATTTCAGACACCATTAAGTCCAACTCATTTTACAAACAAAAAATCAATGCCCAGAGAAGTTAAGTGACATTCTCTAGCCTAAGGATCAACAAAGTTTTCCTGTAAAGGGCCAGATAGTAAATGTTTTAGGCTTTATGGGCCATACAGTCTCTCACAGCCATTCAGCTCTGCTGTTGTCGTGCATAAGGCACTACCACAATGAGTGAGCATCACCCAGGGGCTGAGGATGGGAGGCTGGTCCTGGAAATCCTCATTTCTGTGTTCCAACAGAACTTCATTTATGGAAAGTGGTGGTGGCCTGGAATTGGCCTGTGGGTAATGGTTTACCAAACCCTGATGTACATGAATAATGTCAGAGACTGGCCAGATCCAGCTTTCATTATTTGCTATGGTTATTTATTTATTCATTATTTATTTATTCATTCCTTTATTCATCTAAGACATAAGGCACAATAGGGGATTCCACATTTCCAAGATCCCCATGAGGTCAGTTCCTTGTCATCATGTAGAACTTATCCCAAAAGACAACCTCTTGGAGAGGACTTCCCTACTCATTGTATTTTATGTAGCCCATTTCTGTCTTCCACAGCCCCTACTCTTTGTTCCATTATGCTCTTATTTATTTTATTTTTTTCACAGAAGTTACTACTATATATTTAATGCTCCTTCACTCTACTTCAGACTCCCTTAGAACAGGACCCTGGTCTCCACTATTCACTTCCCTATCTGCATTGTCAAGGCTGAAAAGATTCAATGAATGACTCAGCACTTCTCCTGTTCTTGTGATAAGCCTTTCTTCTAGGGAGTTCTCAAAGCATTTGGCTCACCTTCAATCACCCCATCCTTCCTAACACAGTATTTCTGCCAAATGATATCATGAGGAAGAACCAATTTTGGAAACAAATGAGAAGAGGAGACCCAAAGGGACTGGCCCAAGTGAAGCAGAAGAACAGGTGCATTCAGTGTGGTTAGACTAGAGCAGGCGAATAAGTACAAGACTGGTGTGAGATGAGGTCACAACAGAAAACAGGGGTAGCTGCAACCCCTGGCCAGCATGCCTATGAGTCAGTGTCTCCTACAAACAGGGGACACACTCCACAGGGCATGACCGAAAATGACCCATTGGGATGCAGGTTGAAAATATCAGCACTTTTATTTAAATGTATTTTTTGTCTAAAAAATTAGAAAGAAATTAAGCTTTGCTAATTAGGTCATATAAAGATTGCCACTGGCACCCTCTCTCAGTCAGGATGTCTGAAGGTTATGAATAGGTATGGTACTGGAAATTTCCCAAGGTAAAAGAGTTATCAGGTGGTCTATCAGGGCACCTGCAATATATTCATTCTGTTGCAGCTGATATATGCCTTGTTAAGTGAATTCACAGATTATATTATCTAGTTGTAACTAAGTGAATACAATTGACTTAAAAAGCTCTGTGCAAAGGAATCAAGTATTAGAAACAGTGTTAATAATGGAAGTACAAAAGGAAAGCAAGAAAATAGTAGACTTTACATTTCTCCTTCTACTATAAGCCCTTCAACAGCTACAGGTTTTGGGTAAATACAATAATTATCTAATTCAACACTTTCAAGAGTGTTTGATCACTATATTTCATATCACGATTCAGTATTCAGATATGCATATATGGACATGTAAATATATACAGATATAGAGATACAGGTGTATAATTGAAATGAGAGCTTTTCAGAACAATACTTAATAATGTACTCTGACATTTTCTCTATTTTATTAAATAATTATCATTAATATTATAATCTACCAATAGGCTGTTGTGATATGCAATTTGAAAAATACTAATACAATCAGATCCAAAGAGAAATCAGCCAAAAAACTGAAATTAAGGAGACTATCTGAAATATGGATTAACATCCATTACTGTTAACCATCAATACTACCACAAAAGTATATTTCCCCACTTAAAAATTTGCTAATGGTAGCATGAAGTCACCACAATTTGAAAAGTATTTTAAAAATTAAACATCCAGGCCAAGAAAACAAACCACTATAATATTTTTCAGTAATATTAAAAACACAAGACAACCTTCAGTCCATTACTTTAGAAATTTTACTAAGCTTGATGCATGTTTAAAAACCTATTTTAATATCTCTTAATATATTAATCTAGTTATATATATATTATTTGTAATGATCTATATACATACACAGACACACATCTATATTGACATTCTTACTATTTGTTTTTTTGTTTTTCTCTTACTGAGGTGATATGTGAACAAATAAGTTTGAAGACCATCACTGTAGCTCACAGAATTTGTCTACTGTGTATCTTCAGTGGCCATCTGTGGATTTCCAGAACCCTAGAATGGAGGACTCTGCTTCTTCACCTTGTTACTCCTACTGTTGCCTAAACCCAATGTTCTTGGCCCTTTATTACCTGAACTATTAGCCTGGAAACTGTTAAACAAAATTTGTGGAAGGCCTTTGATTTGAGCTGAATTCCTGCATGAGGCCCCAGTAGACCAACCCAAAATGGAGTCACTCATGCTAAGGTTACATGTCACCAAACTGAAACCTATACTGTTTACTTGTAAGATCTGACCTTTTTAAGAAATCAGAAGAGAGAGGATAGCCAAATCCCATGAAGCCAACAGGATTCCCTATAAGGAAAGTAACTTAGAAAGGACCAATCTGCTTTTTGTTCCTTGTTTCTGCTTTCTTCACCTTTTTCTGCCTATAAAGCCCACCTTCCCTGCTCAGCTAATGGGAGTTTCTTTCTGTTTTGTAAACTGGATGCTGTCCAATTCATGAATTGCTAATAAAAGCCAATTAGACCTTTAAAACTCAATTTACTGAAATTTGAGTTTTTGACAAACTGTACCTACTTGCAAATTCTTGTCCCCAAAGAAAGTATTAATGAACATAAGACATCATAAGAGACCAGGCCTTATAATAGTTACATGTCAAAGACTTGTATGAGTCAGTTGATTTTGATTCAGCTCACTCTACAATTGAATATCCATTTAGAAAAACAAAGTGTGTGAAAGTTCTGGTTTATCCTGGCCACCACTCAGTTTACCAGTAACACATTCTGCCCTGATTATGAGTACTAACTTTGGAGAGAGACAAACCAATCTGGACTAGTCATATTAGACATATGAACCTTAGCAAATGTCTTAGCCTCCCTATGCCTCGGTTTCTATATTCATAAAATCGTGAAAATACTTACCTCCAATTAATCTTGCTATAAGGGTTGATTAGAAAATCTATGGAATGCACTTTAGCACTAGGCTCAGCATAGAAAGATTAATTTGTAAGCTGTAGCTACTACTATTACTATTGTTATAGTTGTCTTTGCTGTGGAGATTTAGTTCTGTGTGGTACATCTTTATATGTCACATACAGGTCTAGATGAGCTTTAAAAAAAAACACAAGGTAACATATTTTCATGTTCATGAAGAAGAAAACAATACCATCCTAATTATATGTGCAACAATACTAAAACAATCTTTTGGTCAGACTGGCACTGTTGTCTTGGCCACTTTCTATTTCATAGCCACTAGGTCAACTCTCAAAATGAATGTAACCACTTACCTGTATATTTCAAAGATGATGATGACATGGAAGGGCAAGGTTTGGGATCCTGTATTTTATTTTCCACTCTATGGGATACATTCAGGTCACTAAATCAACTTATTTTTTTACTTGGTCTCTTTTTCATTCACCTACAAGAAAAATGATACCTGGTTTGACTATCTTCTTTGTATAAAATGTGTTACACATTTTTAAAGAACAGCATAATTCACTCAGTTTTACTCATTGCAAATTTTTTCCTGAAAACATCACAAATGGATGCTCTTTTCTACCTCTACCACCCTCAATTTAAATAATGGTCAATTTTATGAAACTATTGCTAACAATGAATTATAGTATAGGCCTTTTTCACATTTTTCTGCACAAGAACATTTACTAGAAAAAAAAATCCATTTTACTAGAGAGGGAAACACATTTTACTATAAACAGAATAGTCAAGAATGCCAACAAAATCAAAGAGCCATAAGGTCAACGGAAAGTGTCCATTAATTTTTTTTTCAATTTTGGAATGCATCTTTGTTCTTAGCAGGAAAGCAGATGAGTAGAAGTCTTGATGGATAAACAGAACATCAATTCACCAGAATATTCACAAAGCAGCAAAAGAATGATAGGATAGCTTTGCATATAAAGTCAAGAGGCATGATCACTTTTCAGTTTGCTAAATAACCCCTCAGTCATTCAGGAAGAAATATATACTTTTCCCAAAGGATATCAAAAGCTCCAATTGTCCAAATGTGCATGCAAATAAAAAGCACTGGTCATTTTCTTCTTCCCTTCTACTTACAATGTTCAGTCTTGGCTTAGTCTTGTGGGCTCAGGCATCCCCTAGGTGGCTTCCTCTGACCTCATCCCTCCCACATGTCTAAACACTCCGTTAGTGCTGCCAATGCAATGCCCTTAAACTGCCCTCAGTACACACCCAGGATCCTCTCTGCTTGCTCCCTCATCCCTTCACTCTTGTTAACTTTCCGAGCAGTCTTTATTTATTCATTTCAGTTATTCCTGTAGATGTTATTCTCATAGATTCATGCAATGTATGTGACTTGCCAAGGCCACAGCATTTGTGGGAATCCAGTCTTCCCCTCCTCTGCCCGGCAGCCTATTACCTCCTTCTAATAACACCTGCAGCAAAGTCACAGCCTAAAGTTGTGACATTACCATGATATTCAAGCCAACCAATGGCAAGGCCCTAAACGTAGAAGTATTTCAATGCAAGAGAAAGCATAACACAAATCTGAGTAACAGGTGAAAAACGTACAAGCTGCAACATATATCTTTATTAATATTAAATCGAGTCAAAGTCATTTCTAGCCGTCAAAAGAGTTCTTGCGCAAATTATTCAAAGAAGGAGCATTGTAAGTTAAGACATTGTATGGCCATGCCAAAATTCCAGATAAAATGTATTGAAAGGATAGTGAGGGGAAAAAATAATGGAGAAAAACATTTCTAAGCTGTATTCATCAAACATTTAAGATATCAATTCTTTTCACCTCAGAAGCACTGAACTAGGGGCAGAAATTATTATTATTCATTATTTTTAACTTATATTGAATTAATTAGTGTTAATGTGTTTTCTTTAGTCATACGTAATATTTATGACTTTGGTTGTAGTTTATGATTGCACTGTAAAAACTATGTGTCATCATTCTTTTAATAAGGGAAAAACGTAAATGACTTTCTACTACCAACATCCAGGGTAGCCTAGGGGGTGCTGTAGACCTCCGTAATCTTTTTCAGTTCCCACCAAAGTCTCCTAAAAAATTCGTGCAACGTGAATAAAAGCAGCAGACTTGTTGTACAAACAGCTTCAAAACAAGTTCCCTAACCACACACCTCCAATCAGGTTGCTACCCTTAAACACGTTAGTTAGTCCTGGTCCACAAAGATATAGACATCAAGATGAGATCAAATGTAGATTATTTATTTATTTATTAGCAAAAATGCCTGTGTAAAGAAAAATATGGACAGAGCTCAGCAAAGCTAAGAGAGCTGACACATTCAGTTTGACTTGGATGAAAGAGTGCTAGACTTCCTTAATGTCTAAGGAAGGTTCAGCAAAACTGTAAGGGAGTTCTTGAGCCAAGCTCAGCCAAGGAAGGGCTCTGTCTCCTAGGACAGTGCATGTTAGTATCCCCATCATGCTCAGTCCAACCCTTATGGTGTATCATCCACAAGGGATTACAGACTGTAGGAGCTTGAGCCCTGACACAACTGCTCCCCACTGTAGGAGGTCTGTAAGGCACATTATCAGAGCCAACACTCCTATACCATTTCTATATAAAAATTCAAGTGTTTATACTTATACAATAAATTTTGAGCCTGGCATCCAAATTTTCCCCAATCTCTGCCTAATCCATGTGTAAACTTTACTTCCTAGAACTTCTTTTTTTGCCACTTTACATTAGCCTAAATACCCTTTGGTACCCATATGAGCCCCAAAGATCACCAAAGTGCTTTCCGTCTTGCTGTTTCCTCCCTCTACTACATTTCCACCTGAAACCTTCTTTTCAATATCCTACCTACTTTTTAAGGGCCATTTGAAAAGCCAGTCTAACACTGATAAGATTTGAATCTGTGTTCCCACCAAAATCTCAGGTCAAATTATAACCCCCAATGTTGGAGGTGGGACCTGGTGGGAGGTGGATTGGATCATGGGGGTGGATTTCCCCCTTGGTGCTGTTCATGTGATAGTGAGTGAGTTCTTGTGAGATCTGGTCATTTAAAAGTGTGTGGCACCTCCTCCCACCCCTTGCTCCTGCTCCAGCCACGTAAGATATGCCTGCTTCTCATTTGCCTTCTGCCATAATTGAAAGTTTCCTGAGGCCTCCCCAGAAGCCAAGCAGATGCTGACCTCATGCTTCCTGTACAGCCTATGGAACCATGAGCCAACTAAACCTCTCTTCTTTATAAATTACCCAGTCTCGGGTATTTCTTTATAGCAATGCAAGAACAGACTAATACAAACACTAAGGTCGAACTCATAACTCTTATCCCCACCATGCTCTCAACCCTATCCCTAGTAGAAAGGTCCTCTCTCACCTTAGAACCTCTACAGGACTTTACCTACTTGGAGACGAGCACTTGGAGTATTTAGCACTTTCTTATGCTTTAGTTGTTATAAGTTTTATCTCTATAGCAGACCTCAGGTAGGATTGTACCTATTTCTAATTTGTATTGCTGTAATATCAAGCAAACCATAAATTGAATAGGCAAATGGACAAATTAATGAAAGACAAATTCTGACCTGGTGCTTACTATCTATCCAGGAGTAAAAGTTAAGCTAAATGACCTTCTTTATATTTTATTTTTTGTATTTGTGCTGATTTTTTTAATTTTATGAGATAAGCAGGAACTACCAAATCCAAAGTACTGTTGATCCTAACATGCAAGGGAAAAAATAAATAAAAGGAAAAAAATCACAGATATGATAAGAGATATATCATCACTGCTGAAGTCATGGAGAAATACACATAGTATAATGAGTCACATAGCAAATTGACCCAACAAATGACTCTTTCTTGAGAGATTTGAGTATAAGGTCCTAATAATACCTCTTCAGCTATCTATTTCCTTTTTCTCAGCTATCACTTATCTCAGACCTCAGTGTCAATTTCATATTAGAGCATATGCCTCTTGTTCATCTTTGTATCAAACATATCCATAATTACTAAAAGAAATAAAATTATTAAATACCTCAAAATGTTATGAGTCACATAACAGAGACTAACTTCTTTATTTAAATTTTTAATTACTTTTTGAAATAATTTCAACTGAATTCAATAGTCTAGATTAAAAGGAAAATCTTCAAATTGATTCTGCTCTTATGTGAATAGAGAACCTTGTAAACTTTTCAATAAAAGAACAATTAGTGGTAAATGAAGATTAATCAAACTTCATCTCCCAGGATAACAAAGAATGTTAGACTTACAGAAAGCCCTTAAAACTCATCCCACCTCACTTTCAGGAATGAAAGAACATCCATTACTAACTTGGTTTAGGAAAAACCCAAACTGACTTACAAATGTTTATCTCTTTCGTGAGTTCATTTATAATCAGATTTTAAGAACCTCATTAGATGTTTCCCAGGCAGAAACATTTTTCTCCAAGACAATTCACCTATTTTAAATATCATTAAAGTGTGATTGGCACACATCCCGTGGGGAGCTGACACCCAGAGGGAGAACACAATACTAATAGCTAGTCAGGTGCCAACTGGCTCTGAGTTGCCAATTCCTTCTCAGAGAAAAACCAAGTATATCTAAGCAAAGGGAACTTTAAAGATAATCAGGATACATTCTGTAGCATCAAAATTCTGCTTAGCAAGGGATAAATCAAGATTGCAAACACCACCTGAGTCAGAGTGTCTTCAATCACACAGTCCAGTTAAACCCTGAAAGCAGCTAACTTCAGGCCAAGATCCCATAGACAATCCTCAATCAGGCAGTTCAACTCCTTGCACATCAATAAAAAAGGTGATTAGCCTGAGACATAGTAGCCAAGTGTAACAAGTTTGCTTAAAATAAAAAAGACAGCCAAGAACCACAGCAACCCATTCTTAAAGAGAAAACATTATCTTGAGAAATGATTCTTTTCTAAGTATATGCCTATTATTGTACATTTGAACTGCTCCAGCAAATACATCTTAATTTTATGTTGTCCCAAGGAGTATCCTTGTTGCATTTAATTGGTAATTTGACTCATTTAAGTGAATAATTCTTGGGAGTTTGCCACATGCAAGGCAAAAATTAAACAAAGTTAGTAGAAGTGACAGTCCGGATCCTCAAGTATAAAGGGTAGGACAAGTGCACCCAACAAAAGGAAGATACTGAAAAGAAAGAAAAGGGCATGGGCAGAGTGGAAACATCAGGAAATAAAAATGAGCATTTTACTTGAAGTGGCAGCAGCAGCTGGGGGTTAACAGGACAGTGGGGACAAGAATTATAAGTACAATCTTAGTGCTGGATTGGCATTTAAACCTTAAGGAAACCACTTAATGTAACTGAAAACAAACAAACAAACAAAAAACAGAAGCAGGATGGTAGAAATAACCCAAAAAGCAAAATTCTTAAAATATGTGGAGAAAACCATTTCAGTAATTCCTTCCTGACCTTGAGCTTCAGTGCTATTTCTAAAATAGTTATAAATTACACAACAAAGCAAACGACTTAGCTTCTAAAACATGAAAAGGCAGGAATACAAAGTCTTGGAAAATGGCCTTCCTTACTTTATGCAAAATGAAGCAACTCTATTATTCTAATATTTTTTTAAATTATCCTAGAAAATGTCTACCTTATCTCAAGATTCTAACTCAAAAATGATCAATTCTAAGTTTGAAAGAACAAAGGTAAATATATTTTACAAAACTTTATCATTTGAAAACCTGAAATTCTTTGAACACTATATAATAAAGTCTCAAAATATTGCATAATGCTGTGCTTTGCTTCTTTGCTCCCTGCTTTTAGCTATTATCTCACCTTTATTGCAGAGAATAAAAATTTATATCCTGGGCAATTTTGTCCTTGTCTGCAAGTGTAGTTCTTCCCATGTGCGGTAAATGAATAATTTTTTAATTAAATAAATGTGAAAGAGTTCAGTTTATGCATAGGAATGGCCTTAATAAGCCTGTATTATGTACGCAAATGTTGAAGAACATGGTGAGGAAGCAAATAATATTTTCACTTCTTCAGCTGTTTATTAGAACCAAGGATGGGAAAAAATAAATTATTTGACAGCTAGATTTTTAAGGATTTCTGCAAGTATAAGATTTGCTTATTAATTTACATTATAAATGCATCTTCTTATTAAATTTACCTTAGTCAGGAGAAGAGGAAGAAGCCTCATTTACACAGGACATTATGAACTGACTCAAAGTGCATTTCACAGCATATTTTTTAGGTAGAATCAACTTCTTTACTTCTTTGAGACTTTTCATAGTAAGCATTCTCTTAAGTTTTAATTTTTACTTTTGTCTTTTATTTTAAATTTCTGTGGGTAAAACAGAATGACCACAATAAGCATTCTTATTTCTTAACTTTTAAGTTCAGGGGTACAAGTGTAGGTTTGGTATGTAAGTAAACTTGTGTCATGGGGGTTTGTTGTACAGAGTATTTCATCACCTAGATATTAATCTTAGTACCCAGTAGTTATTTTTCCTGATCCTCTCCCTCCTCCCACCCTCTACCCTCTGAAAGACCCTGGTATATGTTGTTCCCCTTGTGACCATGTGCTCTCATCATTTAGCTCCCATTTATGAGTAAGAACATGTGGTATTTGGTTTTCTGTTCCTGTGTTAATTTGCTAAGGATAATGGCCTTCAATTCCATCCACGTCCCTGCAAAGGACATGATCTCATTCTTTTTTATGGCTGCATAGTATTCCATGGTGTATATGCACCACATTTTCTTTATCCAGTCTATCATTAATGGGCTTTTAGGTTGATTCCACGTCTTTGCTATTGTGAATAGTGCTGCAATTAACATACACGTACATGTGTCTTTTAATAGAATAATTTAAATTCTTTTGGGTATATATCCAGTAATGAAATTGCTGGGTCAAATGGTATTTCTGTCTTTAGGTCTTTGAGGAATCACCACACAGTCTTCCACAATGGCTGAACTAATTTACATCAACCAATAGTGCATAAGCCTTCCTTTTTCTCCACCACCTTGCCAGCATCTGTTATTTTTTGGCTTTTTAATAATAGCCATTCTTATTGGCATGAGATGCTATCTCATTGTGGTTTTGATTTCTATTTCCCTAATGCTCAGTGATGTTAGCCTTTTTTACATATGATTGTTGGCTACATATATGTTTACTTTTAAAAAGGATATGTTCATGTACTTTGCCCACTTTTTATAGGGCTGTCTTTGTTTTGCAAATTTGTTTAAGTTTCTTATAGATGCTGGATATTAGACCTTTGTCAAATGCATAGTTTGCAAAAAGTTTCTCCTATTCTGTAGGTTGTCTGTTTGATGATAGTTTCTTTTGCTATGCAGAAGCTCTTTAGTTTAATGAAATCCCATTGGTCAATGTTTGCTTTTGCTGCAATTGCTTTCAGCATCGTCATGAAATCTTTGCCTGTGCCTATGTCCTGAATGGTATTACCTTCCAGGCAATAGGTTGTCTTCCAGGGTTTTTACAGTTTTCAGTTTTCCATTTAAGTATTTAATCCATGTCGAGTTAATTTTTATACACAGTGTAAGGAAGAGGTTCTGTTTCAATCTTCTGCATATGGCTAGGTAGTTCTCCCAGTGCCATTCATTGAATAGGGAATCCTTTCCCCATTTTTGTCAGGTTTGTCAAAGATCAGATAGTTGTATGTGCGCATTCTTATTTCTGGGTTCTCTATTATGTTCCATTTGTCTATAGTTCTTTTTTTTTGCTTTGTACCAGGATCATGATGTTTTGGTTACTGTAGCTCTGTAGTACAGTTTGACATCAGGTAACATGACGCTTCCAGCATTGTTCTGTTTGCTTAGGGCTCCTTTTCGGTTCTATATGAATTTTAAAATAGTTTTCTTTAGTTCTCTGAAGAATGTCAATGGTAGTTTAATAGGAATATCACTGAATCTATAAATGGCTTTGGGCAGTATGGCCATTTTAAAAACATTGATTCTTCCTGTCCATGAGCATGTCATGTTTTTCCATTTGCTTGTGTCACCTCTGATTTCTTTGAGCAGTCATTTGTAGCTCTCCTTGTAGAGATCTTTCACCTCACGAGTTAGCTGTATTCCTAGGCATTTTATTATTTTTTGTGGTATTTGTAAATGGGAGTTAATTCCTGATTTGAATCTTGGCTTGACTGCTGTTGGTGTCTAGGATTGCTAGTGATTTTTGCACATTGATTTTGTATCCTGAGACTTTCCTGAAGTTGTTTATCAGCTTAAGAAGCTTTCAGGCTGCGACTATGGGGTTTTCTAGATATAGGATTACATCATCTGCAAACAAGGATAATTTAACTTCCTCTCTTCCTATTTGGATGCCTTTTATTTCTTTCTCTTGCCTGATTGTCCAGATCAGAACTTTCAATACTATGCTGAATAGGAGTGGTGAGAGAGGGCATCTTTGTCTTGTGTCAATTTTCAAGGGGAATGCTTCCAGCTTTTACCTATTCAATATGATATTGGCTATGGGTTTGTCACATATGGCTCTTATTATTTTGAAGTATGTGCCTTCAATATCTAGCTTATTGAGAGTTTTTTTTTTTAACACGAACAGATGTTGAATTTTATCAAAAGCCTTTTCTGTATCTATTGAGATAATCATGTGATTTTTGTCTTTAGTCCTGTTTATATGATGAATCACATTTATTGATTTGCATATGTTGAACCAACTTCATCCCCAACCAATCCTGGGGATGAAGTCTACTTAATTGTGGTGGATAAACTCTTTGATGTGCTGCTGGCTTCAGTTTTCCAGTATTTTGTTGAGGATTTCTGCACCAATGTTTGATACAGTTTGTCTGTGTCCCTACCTAAATCTCATCTTGAATTGTAGTTCCCATAATCCCCACATGTGGGAGGGACCAGTTGGAGATGACTGAATCATGGGCGTGGTTTCCCCCATTCTGTTCTTATGATAGTTAGTTCTCATGAGATCTGATGGTTTTATAAGGGGTTTCCCCTTTCACTGGGCACTCATTATCTCCCCTGCCACCCTGGGAAGAGGTGCCCTCCTCTATAAGTTTCCTAAGGCCTTCCCAGCTGTGTGGAATTGTGAGTCAATTAAGCCTATTTCTTTTATAAATTATCCAGTCTCAGGTATTTCTTCATAGCAACATAAGAACAGACTAATACAGTAAATTGGTACTGCAGAGAGTGGGGTGCTGCTGTAAAGAAACCCAAAAATGTGGATGTGACTTTGCAACTAAACAACAGGCAGAGGTCGGAACCATTTGGAGGGCTCAGAAGAAGACAGGAAAATGTGGGAAAGTTTGCAACATCCTAGAAACTTGAAGGGCTCAGAAGACAGGAAGATGTGGAAAAGTTTGGAACTTCCTAGATACTTGTTGAATGCCTTTGACCAAAATGCTGATAGTGATGTGGACAATGAAGTTCAGGCTGAAGTGGTCTCAGATGGAGATGAGGAACTTGTTGGGAACTGAAGTAAAGGTCACTCTTGCTATGCAAAGATGCTGATGGCATTTTGCCCTTGCCCTAGAGACCTGTGGAATTTTGCACTTGCGAGAGATGATTTAGGGTATCTAAATCATTTAAGAAATTTCTAAGTGGCAAGGTGTTCAAGAGGTAGCAGAGCATAAAAGTTTGGAAAATTTGTAGACAAAAAATGCAATAGAAAAGAAAAACACATTTTCTGGGGAGAAATTCCAGCTGACTACAGAAATTTGTATTAATAACGAGGAGCCAAATGTTAATCACCAAGACAGTGGAAGAAATGTCTCCAGGCCATGTCAGAGACCTTTGTGGCAGCCCCTCCCATTACAGGCCTGGAGACCTAGGAGGGAAAAATGGTTTCCTGGGCCAGGCCCAGGGCCTCCCTGCTCTATGTGGCTTTGGGACATGGTGCCCTGCATCCCAGCTGCTTCAGCTCCAGCCATGGCTAAAAGGAGCCAATGTACAGCTCAGGCCATTACTTCAGAGGGTTCAAGCACCAAGCCTTAGCATCTTGTACATGGTGTTGGACCTGTGGGTACACAGAAATCAAGAATTAAGGTGTAAGTACCTCTACCTAGATTTCAGAGGATATATGGAAATGCCTGGTTGTCCAAGCAGAAGTATGCTGCAGAGGTGGAGCCCTCATGGAGAATCTCTGCTAGGGCAGTGTGGAAGGGAAATGTGGGGTCAGAGCCCCCACACAGAGTCACCATTGGGGCACTGCCTGGTGGAGCTGTGAGAAGAAGGCCATTGTCCTCTAGACCCCAGCATGGTAGATCCACCAACAGCTTGCACCATGCACCTGGAAAAGCTGCAGACACTCAACTCTAGCCTGTGAAAACAGCCAGGAAGGGCAGGAAGGGCAGGAAGGGAGCTGTACCCTGCAAAGCCACAGGGGTGGAGCTGTCCAATGCCATGGGAGCCCACCTCTTACATCAGCATGACCTGGACATGAGACATGGAGTCAAAGGAGATCACTTTGAAAATTTAAGGTTTAATGACTGCCCCATTAGATTTCAGACTTGCAGGAGCTTTTAGCCCCTTTGTTTTGGTCACTTTCTCCCATTTGGAATGAGTGTATTTACCCAATACCTTACTCCCATCGTATCAAGGAATCATTACTAATAACTAACTTGCCTTTGGTTTTACAGGCTCATAGGCAGAAGGGACTTGCCTTGTCTCAGATGAGACTTTGGACTTGGACTTTTGAGTTAATGCTGGAATGAGTTAAGACTTTGGAAGACTGTTGGAAGGGCATGATTGTGTTTTGAACTATGAGGACATGAGATTTGGGAGGGGCCTGGGGCAGAATGATATGGTTTGGCTGTGTCCCCATCCAAATCTCATTTTGAATTGCAGTTCCCATAATCCCCATGTGTTGAGGGAGGGACCAGGTAGAGATAAATGAACCACGGGGGCAGTTCCCCCATTCCATTCTCATGATAGTGAGTTAGTTCTCACAAGATCTGATTGTTTTATAAGGGGCTTCCCCCTTCACTAGGCACTCATTCTCTCCCCTGATGCCCTGTGAAGAGGTGCCTTCTGCCATGGTTGTAAGTTTCCTGAGGCCTCCCCAGCCATGTGGAACTGTGAGTCAATTAAATTTATTTCCTTTATAAGTTACCCAGTCTGGGGTATTTCTTCATAGCAGCATGCAAATGAACTAATACAATGTTCATCAAGAATATTGGCCTGAAATTTTCTTTTTCTGTTGTATCTGTGCCAGGTTTGGGTATTAGGATGATGCTGGCCTCATAGAATGAGTTAGAAAGGAGTCCCTCCTCCTCCTCAATTGTTTGGAATAGTTTCAGTAGGAACAGTACCAGCTCTTCTTTGTACATCTGGTAGAATTCAGCTGTGAATTTGTCTGCTCCTGGGCTTTTTTTGGTTGGTAGGCTATTTATTACTACTTCAATTTCAGAACTCATTATTGGTCTGTTCAGGGATTCAATTTCTTCCTGTTTCTTTCTTGGGAGGGTGTATGTGTCCTGGAATGTATCCATTTTTTCTAATTTTTCTAGTTTATGTGCATAGAGGTGTTCATAATATTCTCTGATGGTTGTCTGAATTTCTGTTGGGTAAGTGGTAATACCCCCCTTGTCATTTCTTATTGTGTTTATTTGAATCTTCTCTCTTTTCTTCATTAGTCTAGTTAGCATTATATCTTATTCATTTAAAAAAAAAAACAGCTCCTGGATTTGTTGATTTTTGAAGGGTTTTTCCTTTAGTTCAGCTCTGATTTTAGTTATTTCTTGTTTTCTGCTAGCTTTGGGATTTGTTTACTCTTGGTTCTGTAATTCTGATGTTAGGTGGTTAACTTGAGATCTTTCTTTTTGATGTGGGCATTTAGTGCTATAAATTTCCCTCTTAACAATGCCTTAGCTGTGTCCTCGAGTTTCTGGTATGTTGTATCTTTTTTCTCATTAGTTTCAAAGAACTTCTTGCTTTCTGCCTTAATTTCATTATTTACCCCAATGTCATTCAGGAGCAGGTTATTCAATTTCCATGTAATTGTATGGTTTTGAGTGAGTTTCTTAGTCTTGATTTCAAGTTTGATTGCACTGTGATCTGAGAGTCTGTTCCAATTTCAGTACTTTTGTATTTGCTGAGGAGTGTTTTACTTCTGATTAAGTGATTGATTTTAGAATAAGTGCCACATGGCCATGAGGAGAATGTATATTCTTCTCTTTGAGGGTAGAGAGTTCTGTAGATATATATCAGGTCCATTTGAACTAGTGCTGAGTCCAGGTCCTGAATATATTTGTTAATTTTCTGTCTCAATGACCTATCTAATATTCTCAGTGGGGTGTTAAAGTCTCCCACTATTATTGTGTGGGAGTCTAAGTCTCTTTGAAGGTCTCTAAGAGCTTGCTTTATGAATCTGGGTACTCCTGTGTTGGATGCATATATATTTAGGATTTTTAGGTCTTCTTGTTGAATTGAATGCTTTACCATTATGTAATTCCCTTCTTTGTCTTTTTGGATCTTTGTTGGTTTAAAGTCTGTTTTCTCAGAAACTAGGATTGGAACCCCTGCATACTAAGCATTCTTTTAAAGTACACACAGAAAATTCTACAGGATAGCATATAGACAGGGTGACACATCAAGTCTCAATAAATTTGCAAAGGCTGAAATCATAACGAACTATATTCTTTTTTTTTTTTTTTTTTTTTGAGACAAGGTCTCACTCTGTCACCCAGGCTGAGTGCAATGACATGATTATGGCTCTCTGCAGCCTCCAACTCCAAGGCTCAGGCAATTCTCCTACCTCAGCCTCCTGGAAAAAGTATATTCCATTACCATAAACCCTGAGAAAGTGAAGTGTGGCCCATATTATTCAGAAAGCCTGCTGCTCCCTCCTAATGATACATAAGTAGTTCCTAAATAGAAGACTGTGTGGCCCAGATATTAGTAAGCATAAAATGGCTACATAGGAATACCTCAACCCCCACCAAAGCCACTATCCGTTTTTTAACCTAATGGACCGAACTCTTATTGTCAGCCAATATCCAGTGATAAAGAAGTATAATAATAATAATTTTTTTAAAAAAGCAAGTTTTGCCACTGGACCAAAACAAAGACTCTTTTCTTAGTCATACCAGATGAAAAGATTTTATTAACTTTATGATAAAGAATTAGAAGTTGATGACAGAACTCCACTGTCTATCTCTTAGAGGTTTTTTTGTTTTGTTTTGTTTTGTTTTGTATAATATTTACACCTAAGTTACTTCAGATAAACTGCATATAATTCACATTCCAAGGTATGAGTTTAACCATTCTCAAAAATTTCTATTGTCATCACACCAAAGCTAAAGTCAAGTACTTCCTGAGATCTTTTGTTAAAATCCAATAGAAGAGTTGAAAAATTAAAAATTCATTTCTTAGGTCTTTGTCTTAGAAACCTTATAGAAAGAAATGTAGGCTACTTTTTTCGAGGAAGATAGTTAGCATTAATCTGAAAGAAATCAAAGAAATGAACAGGAAAAGGAATGAATAATTTCTTCTTCTGAAATAACCATATTTACTTATTCTCTACCATAAAAAAAATCCTGCCCACACAATAGACATAATTTCATGACAAAGCCAAGTGTCAACTACTTACTTATTAAAATGGGATTCTATTTGGATACCTAGTAAAGGGGCTGTTTCTACTGTGTCTTAAGGAACCTTAAATGGGTTGCTCTGAACTCATTCAGGGGCTGTGGAGCATGTGACATAAAAGTCAGGGGGCAACTGAGCACAGCCAGAGTTCTCGTTTTATTCCTTTTGTTTACTCTTCCAGTAATCTGTCAATGGAGAAGGGTCTAGGATTCTAAAATTGAAAATCAATGGAGACAGATTCATTTCTGGGATGAGGAAATCAAAAATCCTCTCCCCATGAAACTGGACAAATATGTTTAAAAAAACAACCACCATTTCAGCAATCTGAAACTTGACCATGAGCATACAACAAACAGAGAAACATTTATTCATGAAAACTATAGATCTTCAGGTAGGAAGAGCTTAAATCTGTGGCATTCTTAACTTGGCCTGCTCCCTCCACTACCTTTCTACCCTACCTGTGCCAGTTCTGTTCATGCAGTAGTTCAACCAGGGCAGGGTAAGTCATTAACATCAATAGCTTCATTGTATCCACCTGAGGAGGCTCACTTGGTTGTCTTTTATTAATTTTTAAAACTTGTGGTAAAATATACACAACATAAAATGTACAATGTACCATCTTAACCATGTGTAAGAGTATAGTTCAGTGGTGTTAAGTACATTCATACCATTGTGGAACCAGCCTCCAGAACTCTTTTTATCTTGCAGTACTAAAATGCTATATCCATTAAACAAGAGTTACAGCCCATTCTTCCCTTTCCCCAGCACTTGGCAACCACCATTTCACTTTCTGTCTCTATGAATTTGATTACTGTAAGTACTTATATGTATAGAATCATACAATACTTGTCTTTTTGTGACTGGCTGACTTATTTTACTTAGCACAACATTCTGAAAGTTTATCCATGTTGTATCATGTTTCAGGATTTCCTTTCAAGACTGAATAATAATCCACTGTATGTATATACCATATCTTGTTTATCTGTTCACATGTCAACTGACACTTCAGTTGCTTCCACCTTTTGGCTCTTGTGAATAATACTGCTATGAACATATATCTACAAATATCTTTCCAAGATCCTGCTGTTAAATCTTTTGTGTATAAACCCAGAAGTAAATTTGCTAGATACTATGGTGATTCTATTTTTAACTTTTTGAGGAAATATCTAACTCTTTTCCTATAATTGTTGCAATATTTTACATTCCAGCTAACAGTGCACAAGAATTCCAACTTCTCCACATCCTCGCTAACAGCTAACACTTGTTATTTTCTGTTTTTTTGGTTTGTTTCTTTGTTTCTTTGTTTTTAATAGTGACCATCCTAATAGGTAAGGTGGTATCTTATTCTGGTTTTCATTTGCATTGCTCTAATAATTAGTGATGCTGAACATCTTTTCATATGCTGGTTGGTCATTTGTATGTCATCTTTAGAGAATTTTCTATTCAAATCCCTTGCCCATTTTTTAGTCAGGTTATTTGGTTTGTTGTTGAGCTGTACGGGTTCTTTATATAGTCTGAATATATTAGCCCCTTATCAGATATATGATTTGAAAATATTTTCTCTCATTCCATAGGTTGGCTTTCCATTTTGTTGATTGTGTCCTTTAATGCACAGATGTTTTAAATTTTGATATAATCTGGTTTATCTATTTTTGTTTTGTTGCCTATGCTTTTGGTGTCATATTCAAGAGATCATTGCCAAATCCAAAGTCATGAAGTTTTTCTCCTATGTTTGCTTCTAAGAGTTTTATAGTTTTAGCACTTATGTTTAGGTCTTTGATCCACTTTGAGTTAATTTTTATATGTGATGTAAGATAAGGGTCCAAGTTCATTTTTCTGCATGTGGATATCTCATCTTTACACCACTTGCTGGGAAAAACAACCCCTGTCCTTTCCCCCATTGAATTGTCTTGGCACCCTCATTAAAAATCATTTGACCATGTTATGTGAGTGTTTATTTTTGAGTTCTCTATTCTATTCCATAGGTCTATATGTCTGTCTTTATGACAGTACCACACTGTTTTGATTACTGCAGCTTTGTGATAAGTTTTGAAACCTAAAAGTATGAGGCCCCCAACTTTTTTCTTTTTCAAGACTGTTTTGGTTATTTGGTGTCCCTTGAACTTTTCTATTTTTTCAAAAAATGCTATTGGGATTTTGATAGGGCTTGGATTAAATCTGGATATAGCTTTGGGTAGTACTGACATCTTAATGATAATAAATCTCCCATTTATTTGTATCTTCTTTAATTTCTTTCAGCAATGTCTTATAGTTTTCAGTGTATAAGTCTTGCACCTCCTTTTATTCCTAAGTATTTTATTCTTTTTGATGCTATTGTAAATGAAATTATTTTCTAAGTTTCCTTTTCAGATTGATCACTGTTATACAGGAATGCAACTGATCTTTGCGTGTTGATTTTGTACTCTGCAACTTTGCAGAATCCATGTATTAGTTCTACCAGTTTTGTTGTAGAATCCTTAGGGTTTTCTACATGTAAGATCATGTCACCAGTGAACAGAGATAATTTTCCTTCTTGTCTTCCAATTTGGATATATCTTATCCCTTTTTCTTGCTTTATTGCTCTGACTAGGACTCCCAGTACTATATTAAGTAGAAGTAGTGAAAGCAGGCATCCTTCTCTTGTTCCTGATCTTAGAAGAAAAGCTTTCAGTCTTTCACAATTGAGTATGATGTTAGCTATAGAACATATTGAATATAGTCAGTTAAAATGGTGATCTCAATTACAGGGGAATATGAAAGACCAGTGGCTCTGGGAGTCTGAAGTTTCAGTTTTGATTGCAGGAAGCAATGGACTGGTAGGTTAGGAGGGAATTTAACAGGGAGTTCCTAGAAGTGGATCATCCACAAGGGGCTTGATGAGCACCCTACATATCCCAAATTGACTGAAAAGTCTGCACATGCACAGCAGAGACTGAAGTGGGCCCAAACCATCCACATATCCCTGGATGAAAGAGTCTGCATGTATGTGCAAAGGAGATGCAAGAGGGCCTAATGGAAAAAAAAAAAAAAAAAAAACAGGTTGAAGGAAGACTTAAAAATGGACTGAATGTACTCCCTAGCCCACAAACAGATTTATCAGCAGACAGCAGAAACCCTACTGACTAAAAAGATTTAAACACAACTTTCTGACCAATCTTTGCTGAATGTTAAGTTATGCAGGCAAAGGAGTAACACTTAGAAAGCCAAGTTTAAAAAAGAAAAAGTTAAAATGAAGGGAAAAACAGCAGAGACATCAACAACCACAAATCTAAAGGTAAAGCATCAGGTAGGGCAATTCCACAAATTAAGTGCAGGCAAGTTACTAAACAAAACAAATAAAAAGAGAACAATCAGCAAACACAGAAACTCTCTAGGGGAAAAATAAGAATTCAGAGCTGCTACAATATATTGCCTAAAATGTACAGTATTC
Organism: Macaca nemestrina; assembly: GCF_043159975.1. Lineage (NCBI taxonomy): Eukaryota > Metazoa > Chordata > Mammalia > Primates > Cercopithecidae > Macaca > Macaca nemestrina. The sequence continues at coordinate 148,991,593 of NC_092145.1, forward strand.
CAAAAAAGAAAGGACATATTTGTTCTTTCTTTCTCCTAATCATATTATTTGTCTTTATATGTAGTGATAAGATTTTCTTTTGCTGCTTTCAAGATTTTCCATTTGCCTTTTTGTCACACGTGAATTTCTTTGTGTTTATTTTCCTTGCGATTTGAAAGAATGAAAGAGGGAACTATAATGAGAAAAAGATAGTCAATAGAAACTGTCTCTGAGTGTCTCCAGAGGCCCGATTTAGCAAAAAAACTTTAAGGCAGCTATTATGAACACATTCAAACCATACTGAAACAATTAAAGTATGATATCAGTAACTCAATGAATGAAGAGTTTCAACAAAGAGATAATCATTATATCCAGATGGAAATTCTGACATTGAAAAGTGTAAGCAATTAAACAGAAATTTCACTGGATGGGCACAACAATAGACTTAAGCTAGTAGACAAACCAGAACATCTAAATTTAAATCAATAGAAATGGTCCTATCTGAAGAACAGACGGGAAAAAAGATTGAGAATATTAAACAGAGTGCACAGAAATTTGTGGGACAACAGCAAATGTAAAAATGTATGCATAACAGAATCACCAGAAAGGGAAAAGAAAGAAAGGAACAAATGTATTCACAAAAATAATAAATAAAAACTTCATAAATTTGATTAAAACAATAATTTTTAAATGCAATAACTCAACAAACTCCAAGTAAGATAAACACAAAGAAATTCACAACATGATAAAAAGGCAAACAGAAAATCTTGAAAGCAGCAGAAGAAAACCTAATCACTACATATAAAGAAAAAAATAATGTGATTAGCAGCTAATTTCTCATCAGAAACAATGGAGGCCACAAAATAGTGCATATTAGGGTTCTTCAGACAGAAACAATAGGAGATACACCCAGGGTAAATGTTTGACTAAAAGTCTGGGCACCTTATGGCCCAGTCAAGGTGTCACATAAAATTAACCATCCTGAAGTGGACTGATAAATCTGAAGAGCTGGAAAAAGATAAAATAAAATGTCAACCACAAATCCTATATTCAGAAAAAAAAATCCTCCAAAAATAAGGGTTAAATATAGAAATAAACAAGCACATAAAGAATTCATAACTATCAGGCTGGGTGTAGTGGCTCACACCTGTCATCCCAGCACTTGGGGAGGCTGAGGCAGGCGGATCACTTGAGGTCAGAGGTTTGAGACTAGCTCAGCTAACATAGTGAAACCTTGTCTCCAATAAAAATACAAAATTAAAAAAAAATTGCTGGCTGTGGTGGCACATGCCTGTAGTCCCAGCTACTCGGGAGGCTGAAGCAGGAGAATCTCTTGAACTTGGGAGGCAGAGGTTGCAGTGAACTGAGATCACACCATTGTACTCCAGCCTGGGCGACAGAGTGAGACACAACACTGTCTCAAAAAGAAGAAGAAGAAGAAGAAAAAAAAAGAATTCATAACTATCAGATCTGCCTTACAAAAGAATGTTAAAGAAAACCCTTCTGGCTAAAAGGAACTGACATAAGATAGTAAATGAAATCCACAGGATGAAATGAAGAGCATAAGAAATGTTAAAAGGCCAGGTACAGTGGCTCGTGCCTGAAATCCCAAGTGCTTTTGAGGCCAAGGCAGAAGAATTACCTGAGTCCAGCAGTTCAACATCAGCCTGGTGAACACAGGAAGACCCTATGTCTACAAAAAATAAAAAATAAGCTGAATGTGGTCATGCATGCCTGCAGTCCCAGCTACTTGGGAGGCTAAGGCAGGAGTATCACTGGAACCCAGGAGGTCAAGGTTACAGCAAACTATAATGATACCAGTGCACTCCAGCCTGAGTGACAGAGCGAAAGAAAAAGAAAAAGGAAAGGGGGGGGGGAAGAAAGAAGGAAGGAAATGCTAAATACATGGATAAGTATCAAAGACTATAAATAAATATATTTTTTCTTATTTCTTCTTTAAGCTTCTTTTAAGAACACAAGAAAAAGTATAACACTATTTTGTAGGACTTATATAGAGTTATAATATATTTGACACTAATAGTAAAGAAAAGAGGGAGTAGGAAAAGGAGATATACTAGAGCCAAAAATTCTACATTAAAGAAAAAAATAGCATTAAACCTTCACAAACTCTTCCAGACTATAGAGAAGTGACCAAGATACCATATACACAAAAAATTACAAACCAATATTCCTCATGAACATAGATGCAAGAATCCTTAACAAAATGTAATCAAACCAAATTCAGTAACATGTAAAAAGGATTATACAAGATAGCCAAATGGAATATAGCTTAGGAATAGAAAATATATAAAACATGTTGGAAACCAACTAATTCCATGCACCATAATAATAGAATAAAGGACAAAAAACCATGTGATCATCTCAGTAGATAAGAGAAGTATTTAGCAAAATCTACCATCTATTCACGACAAAAATTCTCAGTAAAATAAAAATATAAAAGAACTTCCTTACCTGAGAAAAGGCACAAAAATCACTTATAGCTACCATCATACTTAGAGACTGAAAGTTTTACCATAAGATTAAGAACAAAACAAGGATGAACATCCTTGCCATTTCTATTCAAAATTGTACTGCAGGTTCTAGTTGGTGCAATGAGACTAAACACACACACACACACACACACACACACACACACACAGAGATTAGAGAAGACGATATGCAATTATTTTGAGGTTATATGATTCCACATGTTAAAAATTCCTAAAGTTTACACAAAACCTACTACAACTAACATACAAGTCTAGCAAGTTTACAAAATACAAGATCATGAAAAAATTAATTGCATTCCTATGTACTATCAATGAATAAAAATGAAATTTAAAAAAATTCATCTGCAATATTACATAAAATAAAAAACTTGGGAATATATTTAACAAAAGAAGTGTAATGTTTGTATACTAAAAACTGCAAAACATTGCTGAGAGAATTGGGGAAAAATCTAAGCAAATAGGGAAGCATTCCATATTCGTAAATTGAAACACTCAGTACTGTTAAAATGGCATTTCTCCCCAAACTGATCTACAGATTCAATATAATCCCTATTGAAATCTCATCACACTGTTTTATAGAAATTGACAAACTGATCCTAAAATTTATATGGAAATGCAGAGTTAAAATATTTTTGAAAAAGGAGGAACAAAGTTAGAGGTCTTACATATCCAATTTCAAAACTTACTGTACTGTAATCTAAACAATATGAGATTGGCATAATGATAGGTATATAGATCAACAGAACAGACTTGAGAGACCAGAAATAAACCCTTTCATTTATTGTCAACTTACATTCAACAAAGGCACTGAGACAATTCAGTTAGGAAAAAAAAAAAAAAAACAAAACAGTCTTTACAACATACCGTGCTGGGAAAATTGAGAATCAATTTGCAAAAAAAAAAAAAAAAGAAAGAAAAGGAATGTAGAGGCTTACCACATATCACACACAAAAATTAACTCAGAGTATATCCTATACCTAAATGTAAGAGCTAAACCTATAAAAAATTTTTAGAAGACAACAGAAAAAAACTCATCACCTTCAACTTATAAATTGGACTTTATTGAAATTAAAATATTTTTCACTTCAAAGACACAATTAAAAAATTAAAACACAAACCACAGAAAAGGATAAAATATTATAAATCATATATCTAATAAAGGGCTTTTATATAGAATATGTAAAGAACTCTTGGAACTCAGTAATAAAAAGGCAAACAACACAATTTTAAAAATGGGTAAAAGACTTAAATAGGCACTTCACCAAAAAAGACATACAAATAACTAATAAGTATATGAAAAGATGCCATTAGTCATTAAGGAAATGCAAATAAAAACCACAATAAGATACCATGACACACACACTAGAATGGCTACAGTAAAAAAGAAACAATAACAAGTGTTGGTAAGGATTTGGAGACACTAGAATCCTTATATACTACTGATGGGGATGTAAAATGGTACAGCTATTTTGTAAAAACAATTTGGCAGTTTCCTTAAAGTTTAAACATAAACTAAATATGGTGAGGATTTGGAGAAACCAGAACCCTTATATACTACTGATGGGGATGTAAAACGGTACAGCTACTTTGTAAAAACAAGTTGGCAGTTTCCTTAAAATTTAAACATAAACTAAATATACAAGCCAGCAATTCTACTTCCAAGAATTTACCCAAGAGAAATGAAAACACATATCCACATAAACACTTGTATATGAATGTCTATGGCAGCATTATTTATAATAGTCAAAAATTAAATAACTTAAATGTCTATCAACTGGTGATTCCATAAACAAAATGTAGTGTATCCATACAATGGAATATTATTCAGCAAGAAAAAGAAAGAAACTACTGATACATGCTACAACATGGATGAACCTCAAAAACATGGCATTAAATAAAAGAAACCAGATACAAAATACTGCATATTGTACAATTTTATGTATATGAAATTTTTAAAAGCCAAATATGTAGATATAGAAAGCAGAACAGTGGTTACCTGGGCCTGGTGGCAGCAGAAGTGGGGAGCATAGTGGTGGGGACTACAAATGGACTCAAGAGAAATTTGGGGGGTAATGGAAAAACTCTAAACTAAGACTGAAATGATGGTTACACAACTCTGTACATTCACTAAAAATACAAAACAAAAACCATTGGGTTAATTTAATGTAAAATATTTATTTTACAAATAATGAAAGTGTCTTTTTCATTTTATATAGTTTGTTTTTGCCATTTTGATTCCTACCCCCAGAATAATAACTTTTGCATAATACACCAATCCTAAAGGCAGCTATTAAATGGTTACAGTTTCTACATTGTAAGAGCTATCTGGATTATTTTGCTATTCTCAGGCCATCTATTCATGAATTGTACTGAAGTATATATTTATATTACAGTTTTTTTGTGGGTGGGAGGATCTTGATATGCTTTTCATTGATTTGCATAATTCACATTAAAGATGAGAAAGGGTTGGTGCCTTGTAAATATGTAACAGATCTTTGTGGTGTGTTCTGATGTGTGCATTAACCTTATTAAAAAAGAACACTTGTGGAAATCAATCTAGACAAGGTGCCAAATGCAAAAAAAGTGTCTTCTTCAACTTATAAAAGTATGTGAATATCCTTATAGCATCCTTTGTCTGTGTGTCATATTTGAGCTCTGATATTGCTTTCTAATTTTTCATGTTGGGGGTCTTATTCCCCATGGAATTTAGAGTACCTTAGAATATAGGTCAAGAATCTGTGCTAGATTCTTAATGACTTAATTTGAACTGAACATATTTGCTTTAAATTCATAGGAATAAGGTTGGTGAGACAGAGCCATTCTCCTAAACCAGATCTAATATAGTGGCTTTCTACTTATTAATTAATCAGCTTATACTGCTACAAATTCCTTAAACATACACAATAAAACTCATATACGGGGGTAAACAAAACAGCCTCTAGAATTTAAAAACAAACAAACTGTATTCTCATTGTAAGTTACTATTCACTTCTGCTTTTCATGACTAGCAGTTTGAAGAGTCTGACATGCAGAATGATGGGACACACTGGGTGAGCTCCAACATTCCCTCCAGTCCTAACATAAATCATGCCCTCTATTATTCTTGATAAAAATGTATCATTTCTACCCACTATTATGTATTTTTGCAGTAGTTGAACATGAATCTGTTTTTGTTGCATGATTCTTTTACCACATCCTTAGGAACTTAAGTTTTTCAGATCAAAGGTAGAAGAAATGTATCATCTCAGCTTTTGGAAAAACTGAATATAAGGACATTCCAAAAAATTTTTCTCAAAATTCAGAATCAACATAAATATTTAAGACTCCTAACTTAAAGAACTGACAAGTAATATTTTTAATGAAAAAGAAACGTACTGAAATACAATTCTTTTTCACTTTAAAAATGAACTGAAATATAAACTAAAATATAATTTATAGTCAGTAATATAATTCATAGTCATAAATGCAAATTCAGTCCCGCATGGCCATGGCCACTCAGGATGCTTAAACTCTGCCCAGAAAGGCTATGAGGAAAGTGATTTGTTATTTGAAGGATTAAATTTGGGTATTTGGGGGTTCATATCTTTTTATTTGATATTTCACAGTATTAGGCAATGAGTAGGACAATAAGAAAACAGAAAAGTGGTTCCAATGAGGGAACAGAATGGAGGAAACTGTTGAAAAAGGATGTCGATTTTGACTTTTCACTTCATACTTTTTTCAACTGTCAGAGCTTTTTATCATGAACATATAATTCTCTTAGTTTTCAAAACCTAATAAGAATAATGAAACAGAACTTTTAAATTTCCTCATGTGCATTTCCTTTGAAAGGCAGGATATAGCAATAATGAACACTAAGAAGAAAAAGCATAAATTTGCCATCAGAAAGATTTAGATTCAAATCCTATAGCACCCCAGGCATAGTTTTCATCAGAGTATAACAATTAGGTTTATCTGTCTGTTTCCTCCCTAAACAACTCTGTAGCTTGCTCTATGTTTCATTTATCATTTTCTCTTGTATATAGCATGTTGCCTAGTATATACTAGTGGTTCAGTAAATATTTGTTAAAGTGAACTAAACTTCAGAAGTCCTGCCTCCTCCAACTCCCATCTTTGTAATCTTTGATGAGTCAACTTCCTCACATTCAGAGTAGGAGTGACAATTACTACCTCACAGAGTTGTTTAAATGACACATGTATATAAAGCACTTAGCACAGTGCCTGGTACATAGTAGTTGCCACTCACCCTCACCTCTAATTTTAAAATAAGTCTCTTTCCAATGTGAAATAATAATAATTTTCACAAGGAAAACACTCAGTAGTCCTTTATCTGCCTTTTAAATACCACTTTGAAGCTAACAAAGATGGGCCAGGCAAAGCATTAGCTTTGGTTTGTGTTTCAGAGGTCCCAACACCACCCACACATTTAGTAGCTGTATTCATGGTTATAGCTTATTACAGCAACCACCAAGAGGAAAAGATATGTCAGGAGGAGTCTGGAGGAATCCATGCACAGGTTTCCTATGTTCCCTCCCTCCTCTAGTAATGAGATCCAGTTAATATATGTATACTGTTTCTTTCCACTGAGGCCTGCTTGAGACTCAGAGTCCAAAGTTTCTATCATCATGTAGGCACAACAACCTGCCGCAACTACTGTAATAGTAAATTCCCAGAAGGAAACAGGTGTTTAGTGTTCTACATGGGCAAAACAACCTATAGCTTAGAGAATATTTCAAATGCAAAGTTGAAAGAGGGCCTTTTAGACCTTTGACAAAATTCAACAGGCCTTCATGCTAAAAACTCTCAATAAATTTGGTATTGATGGGACGTATCTCAAAATATTAAGAGCTATTTATGACAAACTCACAGCCAATATCATACTGAGTGGGCAAAAACTGGAAGAACTCCCTTTGAAAACTGGCACAAGACAGGGATGCCCTCTCTCACCACTCCTATTCAACATAGTGTTGGAAGTTTTGACCAGGGCAATCAGGCAGGAGAAAGAAAGAAAGGGTATTCAATTAGGAAAAGAGGAAGTCAAACTGTCCCTGTTTGCAGATGACATGATTGTATACTTAGAAAACCCCATTGTCTCAGCCCAAAATCTCCTTAAGCTGATAAGCAACTTCAGCAAAGTCTCAGGATACAAAATCAATGTGCAAAAATCACAAGCATTCTTATACACCAGTAACAGACAAACAGAGAGCCAAATCATGAGTGAACTCCCATTCACAATTGCTTCAAAGAGAATAAAATACCTAGGAATCCAACTTACAAGGGATATGAAGGACCTCTTCAAGGAGAACTACAAACCACTGCTCAATGAAACAAAAGAGGACACAAACAAGTGGAAGAACATTCCATGCTCATGGATAGGAAGAATCAATATCGTGAGAATGGTCATACTGCCCAAGGTAATTTATAGATTCAATGCCATCCCCATTAAGCTACCAATGACTTCCTTCACAGAATTGGAAAAATCTCCTTTAAAGTTCATATGGAACCAAAAAAGAGCCCGCATCTCCAAGACAATCCTAAGCCAAAAGAACAAAGCTGGAGGCATCATGCTACCTGACTTCAAACTATACTACAAGGCTACAGTAACCAAAACAGCATGGTACTGGTACCAAAACAGAGATATAGACCAATGGAACAGAACAGAGCCCTCAGAAATAATACCACACATCTACAACCATCTGATTTTGACAAACCTGACAAAAACAAGAAATGGGGAAAGGATTCCCTATTTAATAAATGGTGCTGGGAAAACTGGCTAGCCATAAGTAGAAAGCTGAAACTGGATCCCTTCCTTACACCTTATACAAAAATTAATTCAAGATGGATTAAAGACTTAAATCTTAGACCTAAAACTATAAAAACTCTAGAAGAAAACCTAGGCAATATCATTCAGGACATAGGCATGGGCAAGGACTTCATGTCTAAAACACCAAAAGCAATGGCAACAAAAGCCAAAATGGACAAATGGGATGTAATTAAACTAAAGAGCTTCTGCACAGCAAAAGAAACTACCATCAGAGTGAACAGGCAACGTACAGAATGGGATTGCCTGTACTCATCTAACAAAGGGCTTATATCCAGAATCTACAAAGGACTCAAACAAATTTACAAGAAAAAAACCCAAACAATCCCATCAAAAAGTGGGCAAATTATATGAACAGACACTTCTCAAAATAAGACATTTATGCAGCCAACAGACACATGAAGAAATGTTCATCATCATTTGCCATCAGAGAAATGCAAATCAAAACCACAGTGAGATACCATCTCACACCAGTTAGAATGGCAATCATTAAAAAGTCGGGAAACAATAGGTGCTGGAAAGGATATGGAGAAATAGGAACACTTTTACACTGTTGGTGGGACTGTAAACAAGTTCAACCATTGTGGAAGACAGTGTGGCGATTCCTCAGGGATCCAGAACTAGAAATACCATTTGACCCAGTCATCCCATTACTGGGGATATACCCAAAGGATTATAAATCATGCTGCTACAAAGACATATGCACATGTATGTTTACTGCAGCACTATTCACAATAGCAAAGACTTGGAACCAACCCAAATGTCCATCAATGACAGACTGGATTAAGAAAATGTGGCACTTATACACCATGGAATACTATGCAGCCATAAAAAAGGATGAGTTCCTGTCCTTTGTACGGACATGGATGCAGCTGGAAACCATCATTCTCAGCAAACTATCACAAAGATAAAAAACCAAACACTGCATGTTCTCACCCATAGGTGGGAATTGAACAATGAGAACACTTGGACACAGGTAGGGGAACATCACACACCGGGACCTGTCATGGGGTAGGGGGAGGGGGAAGGGGCAGTATTAGGACATATACCTAATGTAAATGACGAATTAATGGGTGCAGCACACCAACATGGCACATGTATACATATGTAACAAACCTGCACGTTGTGCACATGTACCCTAGAACTTAAAGTATAATAAAAAAAATTTAAAAAGAAAGAGGGCCTTTTAAAAATAGCACTGTCAGGCCTACTCTGTTAACTTTTTCCTGCACAGCATGTCAAGTGATAACACTTGGATGAGGGCAGGAGTTACCAGAAAGAAGACTAATAAAAACTGGGGAAACCAGTCAAAGGACGAAATGGTTGAAAGGAAAGAGAGGAAATGAAGTAACTAGGCAGGGGGTAAGGAAAGAAATCAGGGAAAAAGAAGAGGGAAGTCAGGAAGGAGAGAAAGCAGTCACCTGGCTAAGCCAAACTGGCTTCTTTCTTACTCGGGCCACTTGACCATATAGTACCCCTGCTTAATGTTGCTCATCCCAATGCCCTACCTCCCATTCCTCTTCCTATGATGCCACGTTGCACATGCTTATTTCTCATCCTCTCTATTTATGTACACACCTGTTCCCTTAGTCCTGCTGCCTTGGTGCTATCTAGATGCTTTGATAAGAAAGAAGGAGATGGAGGAGGGAGAGAAAGCCCAATAGTGATAAGATTAGGTAGAAAAAGGCATTTGAGCTAAATGGAACAATATGACAACAACAGGCTCCCAGAGCCCCTCTGAACTTATAAAGAAATATGTAGTCTTTCTGGCTTTAGAAGACAAGAGGCACTGGGAAAATATCATGGCAGAATGGGCTCTTCTGAGTGTACTTTTAAAATTACAGTGGCCTCTTTGAATTCTGTAAAGAAGTCAGTGGTCAGTGGTTACTTCTCTCATTTTAATTCATAGAGCAAGTTTTTCAAAAAGCTGATAGGTGCTAGGGTTATATTCTCCCAACCCTTCCTTTTTTGTGACTTCCCAAATTCATAAAAGGGAAAAGAAGATAAAGGAGCTATTCCTCGCCTTGAGCTTTTATAATTAAAAAAATATGACAGATCCTTTTCTCCTTTTCTCACATTTTACATTTTATAAATTGCTGTCAGACTAAGGCTTTGCCAAGTTTCAACCCCAAGTGAAATCTTCCCAAAAAAACTAAAAGTATAAAAAGCAGATGGATAATAGGTATAATCATTCAGCCTATGGATGTGTTATGGTTTTTTAAATAAGTTCATTCCTCTTGTGTTAAATGTATAATATTAGTTATAACTATATTGATGTACTAAAATATCTATACTTTTATCATTCTATTTTCTTATTATTAAGAAGGATTCACTTTTGTTATATATATATTCATCTGGATAAAAACAGACACCCTAGATAATAAATTTGAAGGAATATGACAGCTTTCCATCTTCAGCTACCTGCAAGTCTATCACATGGAAGAAGATATTTTCACAACTCCAGAGAATGGAGGTTGACCAAATAAACACAAGACAATTTTCACAGGGCACATTAAGCTCACTTAAAGAGAAAACCAAGATATCATTTAGACTCTTCTAAAAACAGATGGTGTGGTCTTATGTGGTAATTGTCACGTGAGGGGTATTGTCATCAAGGGAGATCAAGACTGGAACCTGCATATCAGTGAGACTGAGAAATAATTGGAGAACCAATGGAAAGGCTGGACAGACAAGTGAACATATAAATTCCCACAGAGTCCAAAGACAAAGATCAGCCCCCAGAAATGAACTGGGTCCTTGGAAAACCTTATTGACATGGATAGATTGCTTGTTGAGATGGGTCAGGTTGCCAAATATAACTTAAGTGGTCTGAAGTTAAAGTATAGCACAGACACACAAGGGAGTTACAACTGGACGGAGAAAAAAGGACTAAGAGCCAAGAGAGAACTTAAGGGTCAGGAAAGAGGTGTACTAGCAGGTAAGGTTAGGCTATGTCAAGGTAACAACCCTAGAATTTCAGTGACTTAACATACCAAAGTTTATTTCTTACTCAAGATGCATGTCCCAGTTCAGAGGGATCTTTGTTCCACACAGTCTTTCTGGGGCTCAAGCTCATAGGATCTGTCACAGCTGTTTCATCTGGATCACAGAGTACTCCAAGGTCTCTGAACATAAGAAACAGAAAAAGGAAGAAGCCCATACTCTTAAGTGAGCCTGACCTGCAGTGAGGTGTCACTTCTGCTCATATTCCCATTGGCCAGAGCTCAATCACATGCTCCAACCCAACTATAAGAGAGGCTGCAAAATGGGGGAAAGGAAATAGATATTCAGTGAATTCTCTGCTGCAGGAGGGTGCACTGCCCAAAACCCAGACCAAACCCTCTCTGTGTTCAGGTGGAGAAGCTGCAAACATTCTTTATTTCAGCTTACTCTCCTGTAAAGCTCTACTTTTCCCAGCCACTAAAAGTATCCTGAATTTCTGACATGGTGAATTATCATTTTGGGGGGCATTCAAAAAGAAGCCAAGAATGGCCAATATCCAAAATCAAATACTAGTGAGGATTGGGAGCAACAGGAACTCTCATTCCTTACCAGTGGGAATGAAAAATGGTACAGCCATTGTGGCAGACAGGATGGGGAGCAATAGGAACTCTCATTCCTTACTGGTGGGAATGAAAAATGGTACAGCCATTGTGGCAGACAGTTTGGTAATTTCTTACAAAACTAAACATACTCTTATCATATGATCCAGAAATCATGCTCTTTGGTATTTATCTAGATGAACTGAAAACTTATATCCACATAAAACCTGCACACAGATGTTTATACTTTATAATTTATGGCAGCTTTATTCATAATTGTCAAAACTCGAAAGCAACCAAGATGTCCTTCAGTAGATGAATGGATAAAGAAACTCCGGTACATCCAGACAGTGAAATATTACTCAGCACTAAAAAGTAATGAGCTACCAAGCCATGAAAAGACAAGGAGGAAATTTAAATGCATGTTACTCAGTGAAAGAAGCCAATCTGAAAAGTCTACATACCGTATTATTCTAACTATATGACATTCTGGTAAAGGCAAAGCTATGGACACAGTAAAAGTATTAGGGGTTGTCATGGGTTAGTAGGGAGAAAGGATGAATAGGCAGAACACAGAAGATTTTTAGGGCTGTGAACCTATTCTGTATGATACTACAATAGTGGATATATGTCATTATATATTTATCAAAACTCATGGAGTGTACAACACCAAGAGTGAACTCTAATGCAAGCTATGGATTCTGGGTGATGATGTGTCCATGTAGGTTGATTGTAACAAATGTACCACTCTGGTGATGGATGCTAATAATGAAGGAGTCTCTGTGTGCAGTGGGACAAGGGATATTTGAGAACTCTGTACTTTCCACACAATTTTGCTGTGAACCTAAAATGGTTCTAAAAACTAAAGTTTATTAGTTTAAAAAAGGAGTTGGGGATGCTCCTCTTTAATAAGGTAGTAGAAGGGACATATTTATTTGGTAGAAAGTGAATCAAATGACCTCTTCAAGCCCCTTCCAACCCTGAGGTTCCCTGATTTCTGTGCTCTGTTTGATACCGAGAGACCACTGACTCTTAGGACAGAAAGGGATTTTAAAGGTCATCCAATGGATGAATTCTGATAGATGAATTATTTCCTCTGAAGCACAACTGCTGAAAGGTCATCTAGTCTGTGCTGGATGATGCTCAGAGAATGGAAATTTGGTGTCTCTTTGATTAACTCTTTCAATACCTCCTTGAATCACTTTGTCTGAGAGTCTTTCTTGCATTGAGATGTCTGTCTCCCCATAGTTATTGCCCATTAGATATATCCATGGGAATCAGAAAGAGTAGTGTCTGGAGGCAAATCCAGTATCTGTTAAACAGAGTATACCACCAGTAAATGTGAAGCTTTTGCAAGACAAATGGGCACTAGAAGAAAATGAGGTAGGGATCAGCAACAACGTAACAGAACCAGAGAGGAAAGCAAGCAGGGCTCAGAGTGACCTTGAGTTCCTGGAGAACAAAAACAGGGGCTCAGTTTAGTTGTTGGTAAGGCTACCACTGTGCAAGGCTATGGGCGAGTAGGGCCAAAAAGCACATTCATTAGTTTGTGCCAAGGTCATTTTCCTCTTGAAGGATATTCAGTTTATTTCAACTAAACACTCATAAGTCAGAATTTTCTCAAGAGGTTCTTCTAAACTGTTTGCAGACAGAAAGATCTATCTTTTAAGGAGTTCATGGCCTTGTTTAGAAAATATAAAAATATTTTACCAAATCAACTGGATACTTCTCCATCCTTATTTCACTTGGTATTCTTTCAATATCTAAAACAACTAATACTCTTTTCCTTGATACTTTCCCCTTCATGGTACTGACCTCATTAATCTCCGGCCCATTTTCTCTCAATGGATGGTTTTCTGCTCAACTACATGGAAACTGAACAATCTGCTCCTGAATGACTACTGGGTACATAACAAAATGAAGGCAGAAATAAAGATGTTCTTTGAAACCGATGAGAACAAAGACACAACATATCAGAATCTCCGGGACACATTTAAAGCAGTGTGTAGAGGCAAATTTATAGCACTAAATGCCCACAAGAGAAAGCAGGAAAGATCTAAAGTTGACACACTAATATCACAATCAAAAGAACTAGAGAAGCAAGAGCAAACACATTCAAAAGCTAGCAGAAGGCAAGAAATAACTAAGATCAGAGCAGAACTGAAGGAGATAGAGACACAAAAAACCCTCCAAAAAATCAATGAATCCAGGAGCTGGTCTTCTGAAAAGATCAACAAAATTGATAGACCACTAGCGAGACTAATAAAGAAGAAAAGAGAGAAGAATCAAATAGACACAATAAAAAATGATAAAGGGGATATCACCACCGACCCCACAGAAATACAAATTACCATCAGAGAATACTATAAACACCTCTATGCATATAAACTAGAAAATCTAGAAGAAATGGATAAATTCCTGGACACATACACTCTCCCAAGACTAAACCAGGAAGAAGTTGAATCCCTGAATAGACCAATAACAGGCTCTGAAATTGAGGCAATAATTAATAGCCTACCAAACAAAAAAAGTCAAGGGCCAGACGGATTCACAACCGAATTCTACCAGAGGTACAAGGAGGAGTTGGTACCATTCCTTCTGAAACTACTCCAATCAATAGAAAAAGAGGGAATCCTCCCTAACTCATTTTATGAGGCCTACATCATTCTGATACCAAAGCCTGGCAGAGACACAACAAAAAAAGAGAATTTTAGACCAATATCCCTGATGAACATCAATGCAAAAATCCTCAATAAAATACCGGCAAACCGAATCCAGCGGCACATTAAAAAGCTATCCACCATGATCAAGCGGGCTTCATCCCTGGGATGCAAGGCTGGTTCAACATATGCAAATCAATAAACGTAATCCAGCATATAAACAGAAACAAAGACAAAAACCACATGATTATCTCAATAGATGCAGAAAAGGCCTTTGACAAAATTCAACAGGTCTTCATGCTAAAAAACTCTCAATAAATTTGGTATTGATGGAACATATCTCAAAATATTAAGAGCTATTTATGACAAACTCACAGCCAATATCATACTGAATGGGCAAAAACTGGAAGAACTCCCTTTGAAAACTGGCACAAGACAGGGATGCCCTCTCTCACCACTCCTATTCAACATAGTGTTGGAAGTTTTGACCAGGGCAATCAGGCAGGAGAAAGAAAGAAAGGGTATTCAATTAGGAAAAGAAGAAGTCAAATTGTCCCTGTTTGCAGATGACATGATTGTATATTTAGAAAACCCCATCGTCTCAGCCCAAAATCTCCTTAAGCTGATAAGCAACTTCAGCAAAGTCTCAGGATACAAAATCAATGTGCAAAAATCACAAGCATTCTTATACACCAGTAACAGACAAACAGAGAGCCAAATCATGAGTGAACTCCCATTCACAATTGCTTCAAAGAGAATAAAATACCTAGGAATCCAACTTACAAGGGATGTGAAGGACCTCTTCAAGGAGAACTACAAACCACTGCTCAATGAAACAAAAGAGGACACAAACAAGTGGAAGAACATTCCATGCTCATGGATAGGAAGAATCAATATCGTGAGAATGGTCATACTGCCCAAGGTAATTTATAGATTCAATGCCATCCCCATTAAGCTACCAATGACTTCCTTCACAGAATTGGAAAAATCTCCTTTAAAGTTCATATGGAACCAAAAAAGAGCCCGCATCTCCAAGACAATCCTAAGCCAAAAGAACAAAGCTGGAGGCATCATGCTACCTGACTTCAAACTATACTACAAGGCTACAGTAACCAAAACAGCATGGTACTGGTACCAAAACAGAGATATAGACCAATGGAACAGAACAGAGCCCTCAGAAATAATACCACACATCTACAACCATCTGATTTTGACAAACCTGACAAAAACAAGAAATGGGGAAAGGATTCCCTATTTAATAAATGGTGCTGGGAAAACTGGCTAGCCATAAGTAGAAAGCTGAAACTGGATCCCTTCCTTACACCTTATACAAAAATTAATTCAAGATGGATTAAAGACTTAAATCTTAGACCTAAAACTATAAAAACCCTAGAAGAAAACCTAGGCAATATCATTCAGGACATAGGCATGGGCAAGGACTTCATGTCTAAAACACCAAAAGCAATGGCAACAAAAGCCAAAATGGACAAATGGGATGTAATTAAACTAAAGAGCTTCTGCACAGCAAAAGAAACTACCATCAGAGTGAACAGGAAACGTACAGAATGGGATTGCCTGTACTCATCTAACAAAGGGCTTATATCCAGAATCTACAAAGGACTCAAACAAATTTACAAGAAAAAACAAACAACCCCATCAAAAAGTGGGCAAATTATATGAACAGACACTTCTCAAAATAAGACATTTATGCAGCCAACAGACACATGAAAAAATGTTCATCATCACTTGCCATCAGAGAAACGCAAATCAAAACCACAGTGAGATACCATCTCACACCACTTAGAATGGCGATCATTAAAAAGTCAGGAAACAACAGGTGCTGGAGAGGATATGGAGAAATAGGAACACTTTTACACTGTTGGTGGGACTGTAAACAAGTTCAACCATTGTGGAAGACAGTGTGGCGATTCCTCAGGGATCTAGAACTAGAAATACCATTTGACCCAGCCATCCCATTACTGGGGATATACCCAAAGGATTATAAATCATGCTGCTACAAAGACACATGCACATGTATGTTTACTGCGGCACTATTCACAATAGCAAAAACTTGGAATCAACCCAAATGTCCATCAGTGACAGACTGGATTAAAAAAAATGTGGCACATATACACCATGGAATACCATGTGGCCATAAAAAAGGATGAGTTCATGTCCTTTGTATGGACATGGATGAAGCTAGAAACCATCATTCTCAGCAAACTATCGCAAGAACAGAAAACCAAACACCGCATATTCTCACTCATAGGTGGGAATTGAACAATGAGAACACTTGGACACAGGAAGGGGAACATCACACACTGGGGCCTGTCGTGGGGTTGAGGGAGGGGGGAGGGATAGCATTAGGAGATATAACTAATGTAAATGATGAGCTAAGGGGTGCAGCACACCAACATGTCACCTGTATACATATGTAGCAAACCTGCACATTGTACACGTGTAGCCTAGAACTTAAAGTATAATAAAAAATAAAAATAAATAAATAAATAAATAAATTCAAAGTATTCATCAAAAAACAATAATAATGATGGTTTTCCCAAAGCCCAATCCCTACCTTTGTTATCTTACATGAAACACCTTTGCTGGGTAATCTATCCAGTCCCATGGCTGTATCTATACTCGTATACTGATGAATTCTAAGTGTGTATCTCTCCTAAGAGCCCCAGAGTCATCTTTACTCAACTAGGTCAGATATACTAAGAGTTTACATGCTCACAATGGATTTAATTGTTGTTCTCTCCCCTGTTCATGCATTTCCAACTCAGCATCATATTTATGCAGTCTCCAAAGCTGGGAGACTAGACAGAAGTCATCCTGCATTCTTACCTCTCCATGAACCCCCATAATCCAGGCATGAAATCCCATCAACTCTACCCCCAGGCAGCTCTAAAATCAACCTCTGCCTTCCATTCTTGTTACCAATGACACAGTCATTCATTTCTCATTTGGACTATAATATTCTGCTTTAAGTTTTAAATTTTCTCATTATAATATATCATAGTTCAGGTGCTTTTAAAATGAACAACAATTTTTTGACTCAGTCTTACCCTGTCCCAATCTAGCTCCCCACAAGCCACTAACTGAAACTACCACAGGTTTTTGATCATCTAGTAATTGTCTCAATATCTCTAGATAGTATGTGGTTTATGTGACAATTTCTTGGTTTATCAAAATAAGATATTTCTTTTACTTTTCTGGTACTAGAGATGAAGAATTAACCTACTTCCTTTACCCTCAGGTTTCCGGTAGCCCTTCCCAAAAGCCTGTATGTAGCCAAATATAAGGCAAGACTTTTGCTCAAAATTATCCCATAAAAAATAAAGTCCTTATTAAGATTTTCATATTATAAGCAGTCTCTTAATTACTTAACTTCAAACAACAAATTACTATTTGGGGAAGACACAGTAACCTGAAATGACCTCAATTAAAGCTAGATTTGGATGTTTATAAAGGGTATCTGACATGACGGGGGATGGTAAATAAATTTAACACAGATTGAGTCATTATTTCTGGAGAAATGGTTTCAAATAGCAGTTCTGGATGCCATTGCATACAAGCCTTTTGTTAAAAATTACTTTATTATAATACATTAAATGCTTATGTTGTGGAGCTCACTATGAATTAATGAGTAGATGTGAATTAGGATAAAATTTCTAATGGCAACATCAAATTCAGATTCAAAAAGTGCTGTAGTCAAACAACTTAGTGGAAGCGAATATGGCACTGTTTTCAAGTGGCTCCAGATGAAGGAGAAATGAATGCCAACGTGCATGTGTGGCATTTGAAAAAAACATGAAATATGAGAGTGAAAAAGAGCAATTTTGTATAACAGTGTAGTTTACATAACATGTGGTTTAAAATATACATATATAACTAAAATTTAAAATATCATAGGTAGACATTGGCTATTTCAACTCTTTCTTTAAATGTTGTATATTTAAGTTGAAAAAAGAAAAGTTGTTTCCAACCTTCTCATTTAGGAAAATGATGGTTTGACTCATATTCAGGGTCCACTTATATTTATACATGTATTATAGTTATATCTCCAGATCAAGACCTCCATTAGTCAGTGCTGTTGCTGACAGCATTCTTAAGCATTCTAAAATAAGCATCTATTTTCCTATTTTATGTTCTGTGCACCATAGGCAATGTCTCTTTGTTCTCCACTTTATAAGGGAAAGCAGTAATGTTCTCCCCTTCTCCTCCAACTCTTTTTCCCAGTCCTCACCAATCTGATTCTGTAACAAAACTTGTCTGTGATTTGTCCAACAAGGGTCACAAACTGTTGGTCCCTAAGTGAAAGACGATATAGTTTTGCTTGATTTAAACAGAAATTTATAATTTGAACGAGTTTCCCTGTATTTTAAACTGAGATTTCATGTGTAACAAAGGTCCCTATTTTCTTAATATTTCTATTGTGCTTTATTCTTTTGCTTTCTCAATGACATGAACTTCACCCTAGAATTCTCAGTCATCCAACTGTCTGGAGAGAGACCAGAATTTATTACAGAGGAAATTCAAAGACAGAACCTAAGGAAATATTCATCTTCTGATCTTCAAAAATAGACTTATGAAGCAGGACACTAATCCTCCAAAACTAGTGGTTATTCTTTTTTAAAAAATAATTTCAACTTTTATTTTAGATTCAGGGGGTACATGTGCAGGTTTGTTACATGGGTATATATGGTGACAGTGACGTTTGAGATATAAATGATCCTGTCAGCCAGATAGTGAGCATACTACCCAACAGTTAGTTAAACTATCTATTTTCTTGAGAAAAGATATTTCTAGTTTACTTTACATTTCTGTTAAGCTTGCCAAAGGCCAAGCTTCAAGGATCCAGCCTCATAGATTTCTATAATAGCCTGACAATAGGTAATCAATCAGTTTATCTCTGCCACTATATCATAAATAGTATGATAGTTGAAGGCCTCCTGTGCTGGTTAATTTTATGTATCAACTTGACTGGGCCATGGGGTACCCAAATGTTTGGTCAAACATTATTTTGGGTATTTGTGGGAGGGTATTTCTGGATGAGATTAACATGTAAATTGGTAGACTGAATAAAGCAGATTGTCCCACATAATGTGGGTGAGCCTCAGCCTATCAATTGAGAGCCTAAGTAGAACAAAAAGGCTGAACCTCTGGCTGCCTTCAAGTTGGCACATTGGCTCTTTCCTGCCTTCAGAAGGCTTCTTCATGGGGCTTGAGCCTGGTCACTTTCAGATTAGACCTGCACCATCAACAATTCCAAAACTGTCAGTGGACTAACAGTTAAACAAGATTGACTTTTAGGCGTTGCTGGTGTTTCGTTGTGTTTTTCTTCAAACCAGCAGCAGAAGAGATTGGGAGAAGGCCATAATTACAGACTAAATAAAGTAATGGGATTCTTTTCTTCATATCCATTCTGTGGTGTGAAAAAAAATTGCGACCTTGCAACATGCATAAAGATCCAGCTTTCTGGTTCTCTTGAAATTTGCTGTCTCAGAACAGTGGGCTAGAAATTCTGTAGGAAGGCACCCCTCTCAGTTCAGCAGCAGCGGCAGCATTTGCCCACTTTCGATGGGGCACACACTTGCCAGTTTGACAAGCCCACCCCCTCCCAAACCACTCTCTCACTCACTCACAGTGCCTGTATGGTTCTGGTATATTTGAATTTGTGATTCCTGGTCAATGAGCCCATTCTAAAAGTTAAACACCAATTAACAGTGTTTACATATTGTTTCAATTAGGAATATGTTTAGCTGCAAATAACAGATACCTAAATAGCAGGACCTTCAACAAATAAAGGTTTCCTTTTCTCATATATCAAGAAGTCTGGTGTGGGCAGTTGCTGAAGTTGGATCAATGATATATGACACAATGTTGCAGAGGTTACTAGCTGTCTACCAAAAGTCAATTTTCTCTTTTTTGTACTAGTTGAAACCTGAGATTATTTGAAGGGACAATGTAACAAGCTACAAGCAAGGTTTTTAGCCTTCCTTACAACTAGGAATATTTTAAATACTCCTGGACAATTTTAGGTTATAACAATCACAAATGGTGACTTCCAGGAAGGCAATTTTAATGGGGATAACACAGTTGGCATATGTCTTCTTTACTGTGCTTTATCCTTTCTTCATGTCTGAAAATAAAAATATGATGGCTTGAGTACAGACAGCCATATTGAGAACAGGAAGCTTAGGGTCACACCCAAAAGATGACAATGCAGAAAGCCAAAGGATCATTGGTCCCTGTTTATATGATGTTGCCATCAAAACAACCCTGGACTACCCACTCTGGACTTAATAAAGCTATAAATTAAGCCACTCTCTTATAATTTTTTATTACTAGCAACTAAGTATAAATTTGATTGATACACTGTTGACACACTGTCCATGCATCTGTAGCTCTTTTGGCCTTTTCATTAAAGTTTTGAAATTTCTACTACCTTGCTCATGGCAAGAATATGGAGAAAGGGTAATGATCTGTCACAGGCACAGCTTCTTGATTCCCTTAAACACAGAGTAAGCACCAGGACATTATTCAGGCACTAAATGGCTGCCTTATCCGGTTGTGATTGGAAGTACGAACAGACAAATTCTTCATTAAATATGGACTACTACATATCTTCTTAGAAGTCTTGCTACTTGGTACAAATAAAGATGGCATCTATGCAAAACAACCACTGGAACTCAGAAAATGCCAGTGATGTTCAAGTCCAGGTTCTTCCAGTCCCATGTCCCCAACTACCCTTTGCTATGAAATGACTCGGTTTTCTTATCTACTTCCACCCATTCAAACTAAAGCAAATTACTCATTTGAACTAAACTAAACTAAATCACTCATTTGAACAGTGTACAGATGCATGAAGATCACATGGCCATGAGTATTCAATAAGATACACACTCACACTCATCCAGATGACTGGGGAAAAAAGAATTATACCATATATATGATATGATATATGTAATTTATATATGGTATCATTTAGGTATAAAAGGTATAATTTATAAAAGGTATATTATATATAATTTACATATATATACAAATACACCTTTTATATATGTTATATACATATTTTATATATGTTATATACATATATATAAAATTTACATCTAAATAAAACACAAAAATTTTAAATTCTTGTGGCAAATTCGGCATGCCCCAGGAATTCATCCTTCTTGCAGGCCCAGTTTGCCACACATTGTCCAAAACAGTTCACGACACTTCTTCCTCCTACTTTTCTCTGAGCCTTGTATGTACCTCTCTCACTGTGCTTGCATTTTGTAATACACTTTGTTTTCTAGCCTCTTTCCTCTTTGAGAACCTTTTAAGGTCAGCAACTGCTCTTCTTTATTTCCTTACAGACAGATCTAATTATTTAACACTGGATAAATGTTCTATTAATACTAGTTGATTTGAGTGAAGCTCTAGATAGAATTTATCACACTTTAAAGGAGGCCCATTGGTAAGATAAATCTGAAATTATCTGTACTTGTAATTTGTACAACATGCCAAAAAGAGAAACCTATTAAGAAGTACTCCAGTCTTTAGGAACTTGACTTTGATGACCTACAAAGATGACTAAAGAGAATATGTAGTTCCCCTTGACAGGTATTTATTATTTATCCTTCCTGTCAGAAATCATAGATTTTGTTTATCCTTCCTGTTCAATTAGCATCAAGAGGTGTAATGATTGTTAAAGGTCCCTAATGTCTTTTCGCCCCCTCCTATCCTCCTCCTTTAGGGCAGAGTGGATGAGCTCATTTGCAGAGAAGCTTGCCAGGCTCTGCATATGGTTTGTAATATAAATAGATCACATCCTAGGCATATCAGCAAGACAGAAGACGCTTGCCCTCCCCAAAGTCTGCTGAAATAGAAATTCCCACCTTAAAAAGTAGGCAAGCCACCTCTACTTTCTACTTCTCAGGGACTTTAAGAATGTGTTGTGTGAATATTTCAATCTTTGGCAAACTTAGATGAGTCCTGGACTATCCAAAAATAAAATATGCTAAAACTAAAAACTAAATGGCAGTCATGTTTAATTTCAGATTTTCACCTATAATTGAACTTTGTGACCATGCTTATTAAGAGTAATTTAAGTTCATGATCTGGATTATAATCTATTGCATTAGCTTAAACATATATTGATCAGATTCTATTTTGTCTTTCATAAATAGAACCTAATAATTTGACTTACTTATAAGTCTCTATTAAAAAACAAAAATGAATCCATGAGGTAAAGGTGACAATAAAACAAAATGATTCTGAGCTACACAATAGTCTTAGCTTTTATTTGAAATAGTTTAAGATTCACAAGAAGTTGCAAAAATAATACAGAGTTCTGTGTACCCTTCACCCAGCTTTCCTAAATGAGAACATCTTACATAACTATAGCACATTGTCAAAACAAGGAAATTGACATTGGTGCAATAGTATTAACTCAACTAATAATCTTATTTGGATTTCACTCCTTTTATGTGCTCTTTTGGTGGGGGGGGTGCAGTGTATGTAGTTCTATGAAATTTCATTACATGTTCAAATTTGTGTAACCACCACTACTATCGGGATACATATTGTTATTGTTTTTAAGCATTTACAGAAGTCCAGCTAAGTATTAAACACTGATAAGCACTTCTACGTAACCTCATAAGATAAGTTTATTATCCTCATTTTGAAGTGAGAAGACTTAAAAGGAAAAAAAGCAGACATTTCCCTTTCTTTTGGTATTTTATTATCATGTGACTGAGAGGCACATTTGTTTAATGACATTAATTTCAATATGAGTGATTCAATTTTTTAACCTTTATATTGAGCCTTTATCAAGCCACAGCTCTTCAATTTTTAAATGTATAAAGAGAGTTCACACAATCCTTTCACTGTTTTTTTTACCACAATTAGGCATGAGATGAGTGAAGAGACCACACACACAAAGAAGACACATCCTGCAGCTCAGGATGCTAAAAACTGCATCTCTCAAGTACTTTTGCTTTTCCTCAAAACCATAGAAACTCTATTTCTGTTCTTGTTTTTTTTCCTGCACCCAGACCATAACAGTTTTATCCTTTGAGAGTTATTTCTAAAAATAAAATGAGAAAGAAGAAGAAACATGTAAAGGTCTCTATCTTTGGTTTCCCAATGCTATTTTTAACCACTTTTTAATTTTTACCATTCACTACTAGAAAACACTCCATCCATTGCATCACCCTCAGGCTCCATGCATTTAGAGCCTGGTTTACCCCATCCCTTTAACCACCACTGGAAATCCTATCAACAAAATATTGTGGAGCTCACTATGGCTCAGCCCTGATCTCTGGATCTTTACCTCTTGTCCACACTCCACCTCTGGCTTTCAACAAATGTTAAACCAAGTCTAGTCTAAACCGTTGGGACCCAGTAAATGAATTTTTCTACTTCCTGACTACTCCTTCTTTGTCTCTTTTCCCATTTTCTCCTTCTCTTTCTGATTTCCAAAGTTGGAGTCATGAAGGACCATTCTCAGCCTAAAATAGTGATGGTCAGCCAAGGATGACTTTCACCCTAGGGGATGTCTGGCAATGTGTGGAGATATTTTGGGTTGTCACAACTGAGGGTAGTATGCTATTTACATTTACTGGGTAGAGACTAGGGATGCTGCTCAACATCCTACAATGTACAGGACAATCCCTACAATGAAGAATTACCCCACCCTAAAGGTCAATGGCCAAGGTTATGAAATCCTGCCCTAAAAGATACCATGATGTACTCAGATTCAGTCTACATGCTAATGGCCCCCAAATTTCAATATCTAGTCCTGCCATCTCTCTGAATTCCTGATTTCTATGTCCAGCTGTCCCCACTTATATCTATTATGTGCCCCAAACTTAACTTGTTCACAACTAAACTCTTGATGTTACCCACATTCCTACTCTTTCCCCAGTCTTCCCCATATTGCTGATGGTGCCACCAAAGTTGTCACCTTATATTCAAATTGTGATTTTATGGAAATCATTTGGTACAGGCATACTATGATTAAAATTTAATTTGATGGTAAAGCCAGAATAAGAACTATGGCCCCTTAAGCTTCCCCATATTTGGCTTGGCTCCTTAGGTAAAATATGTAGCTCAGTTGCTTTTACTTCATTATTTTCACAAGTTGTTAGAAAGGCAGTTTTGTACAGTGCAAGGATGATCAAACTATTACCTGTGGGTCAAACCCGGGTTGCCACCTGTTTTTATATGGCTTGTGAACAGAATGATTTTACCATTCTTATGTGATTGAAAAGAAACCCAAGGAACAGTAATAATTCATGATATGTGCAAAGCATATTCAATTCTGATTTTAGTGTCTGCAAACAAAGCTTTATTGGAATATAGCCACATTCATTCATTTACGAATTGTCTATGGCTGCCTTCATGCTACAAGAGCAGAGTAGAGTAGCTGCAACATACACCGTATGGCTGGCAAAGTTGAAAATATCTACTATTTGGTCTTTTACAGAAAAGGTTTGCTGACCCCAGTAAACTGATATGAGCTCAAATTTTAGAATTTAAATAGGAAAAGAAAAGAAATACAGATTTCAGTTTTGTCTCAGCTAGCAGTGTGATCTTTGAGTATGATCCAATGTCTGTGAGCCTCAGGTTAAATGGGATAATGATACTTTCCTTGAATTGTCAGGAGTGTTAGAAGTAATGCCTGTAAAGATTTGGAATATAGTAGGAACTCAACAAATACTAGCAATAAATAGTAATACTAATTATTATTAGCATAAACTTAGCCCTCAAAATATCCCCTTTGGCATTCTTTCAGAGTTCTTGTGACAAATGCCTTTTTCTAAAATCCAAGCAAATATGTAACTTAAAATGAATGCCTTTAGTCCCTTGCATCCATTAGGTGACAACAGAACAGGTTTCTATCACATCACGGGTTGACAGCAAACTGGAGTGAAGTTAATATCTTTATAATTCACATGTCATCCCATCCAGTCATGAATTCCCTCAGTAATTAGTTTCCTGGAAATTGTCTCCTGAGTGATGAAGGTGACAATATCTGAAATACAAAATAGTCGGAACCTATCCAGTCTCCTTTTCAACTTTCCTATGTCAAGAACATCAGAAAACAAGTTTAGTTAATAGAAAACAAGAAGAACCAGAAATAAATTAGGAAATGGCACATAGAAACAGTCCCAACCAATCAGACCCTACTCTTTTAGACTTCCTAAAAGGCACTGACAGTAGCCATAGAAGCAGAGACTGGTCTTGATTTTTGATTGGCCTCCCCACAAACTTCCAGGCAATAGAGATAGGGGCATGCCTGATACTCACCTCATCAGTGGCCTCCGTCAAGACCTTGGCCTCTGCCCTGACCACCACCTCCAATCCTTCAGGAGATTCTGCCATCCCTGGTGGAGTCTCAGTCTCAGGCTTGCCTCCTGGCTTACATCTCATTCCCGGAGTGGAAAAGAGGTCAACTCTAGCTCTTTTTCTTTGTGTGACCCCATCCTTTCCCCATCTTGCACACTGCCATTTTCTCCTGCTCTCTAAGGCAGATTTTGCTGAGTAAAGAGTCACTTCCAGCCTTCTTAGACTTCCTCTTCTCACTGAATTCCCCTTTCTATGGTGCTTTCTGGGATGATCCACATCCCTCACGAGTGACAAGGCACAGGGTGTCATCCTGCTAATTAACATATGGCCTAATTATGGCTGCGTTACACTTTAGAAGACAGATTTAAAGCCTGAAGTGACCTAAGTAATTAGAAGTGGTAGACAGAAACAAATGAAAGCAGCAGCAATAAGGTTGGGGTGGGCAATGACTTGGTCATGTCCTATGAGGTTGAAAAGGTCCAGAGGCCAGTGAAAAACAATCAACCATGACTCAGATACATTGACACCCTGGGATCGGCTATAAGCTTTACAAGCTGTATTAAGAAACGAGCGTCAAATATAGGGCAAGATGAATTTTCTTTCCTCTGTCCCACCTTCATTCTCCCCTCTACCACCCCTGGTGCTGAGGTGGTGTTTGGTAAGATAGATGAAACAAATTAGAAAAATTCATGCCCACAAAGTTGAATTTTCATATGGTGCTGCAGTAAAGATGGGGTGGGGGATATGGGCTGGTAGCTTAACTGATGTTCTGAAGCTGACATGTTCTAGGGTCAATCTGGTGAGTGGTAGGGGCAAGAGCAGGACAGACAAAGATATGATGCATGTGTAGGTTTACATCTTAGTCCCTTTTGTGCTGTTACAACAGAATACCTGAGACTGGGTAATTTATAATAAACAAATTTATTCTCACAGTTCTGAAGGCTGCAAAGTCCAAGATGAAGGGACCAGCATTTGACAAGGGCCTTCATGCTGCATAATCACATGGCAGATAAACAAAGAAAGGGTAAGAGAGAAAGAAGGGGCCAAAGTCATCTGTTTGTAAGGAGCCCTCTACCACAATAAGGAGTCCCTCTACTATGTTAATAATCCA
The DNA here is from genome assembly GCF_043159975.1 of Macaca nemestrina. Lineage (NCBI taxonomy): Eukaryota > Metazoa > Chordata > Mammalia > Primates > Cercopithecidae > Macaca > Macaca nemestrina. Next base: position 149,018,562 of record NC_092145.1, read on the forward strand.
ACTACCACAATAATGGCATTAATGCATTCCTGAGGGTGGTGCCCCATGACCCGAACAACTCCCAATAGGCCTTACCTAACCCCTCTGCATTGGGAATCAAGTTTCTATCATACAAACTTTAGGGGACACATTCAGACCACAGCAGTTGGATACCCCTAGAAGTCAACCGTGGGTCAATAATGTAAGTAAAGGTAGTTTCTGTGGGAAAAGATCTAAGAAATGGCAGATGAGAAAACTTGACAGGGAAAGGAAAGAAGGCAAGAGAAGGTATGTTATCAAGGAAGTCAGTATTGAGGACAACTAGACATCAATTCAGCTGGGGAACTATGAAACACAGAATAGAGCAGTGATTGGCAAACTTTTTTTGTAAAGGGTCACATAGCAAATATTTTAGGTTTTGCGGGCCATGCAGTCTCTGTCACAATGACTCAGTTCTGTCCTTGTAAAAAAAAGCAACCATAGATACATTCATCCCTCAAATACCCTTGGGGGATTTGTTCCAAAACCCCCATGGACACCCAAATCCATGGATGCTCAAGTCCCTAATATAAAATAGCATAATATTTGCATATAACTTATGTCCTCTTGTATACTTTAAATCATCTCTAGATTACTTATAACACCTAATACAATGCAAATGCTATATAAATAGGTGTTACACTGTATTTTACTTGTAATTTTTTTACTGTTATATTTTTATTATGCTGTTATTTTTTATTATTTTATTTTTTCACATATTTTCTGAAGTTGAATCCATGGATGCAGAACCCAAATATATGGAGGGATAACCATAATACATAAATGAATGGATGTAGCTGTGTTCCAATTAAACATTTACAAAAATAGGTAGCCGGTGCAAAGGCTACAGGTTGTCAACCCCTTGCTGTAGAATAATGGTTTTCCAACTCCTGTGGTGAAGAACCAATTTTTAAAGAATGTCCAATCCACTGTAAAACAAGACTTTTACAAATACAACAAAGATAAATCTCTAGAAAATGAAATTTTAAAAGCATATGTATGAAATACAAGCTTTTTTATTATTAGATTCAAAAGACACAAAACAACTGTCCAATTGCTTGATTCTTTGCCTATATTAGCTATAATTCAGTTGACAACCCTGCAAGGAAGATGCTGTTGACCTAATTTTAAGGAGGAAACTGACCCTCAAGGAGGATGAGTGACTCATTCAAGGCCACACAGCTAGTAAGAAACAGAGCTGGGATTCCAACCCAGTACTGTCTGATTCCAACACTCACACTCTACATATGCCAAGCTGCTGATGAAAAGCCTGTGAGACAAATCACTGTGATGAGTGCAATCTGGGCTGGGAAAGAAATAAGAAAAGACTCATAAAAAGGAAAATGATCTACAGGGAAGGTAGCAAAGAAATGCCCTACATATAATTGAAGTCTTTGAAAAATGGGAATAGGAAAAGTACAGTCACATGACTGAGGCCTTTTACAGTCAGGCTAAGGTTTTGAAGGTGTTTGTCAAGGCAGTGGACACCAGGGACTCACTCTCAATGGGATTTTTCTAGAAGCTGGAAATAATTATTTAAAATTCATATAAAAATTTTAAGAAATTAAACAAATGAGGGTGCCAAGGTTTGAATTTGTCCCCCAAAAGTTAATGTGTTGAAAACTTCATCCCTAATGCAACAGTGTTGAGAGGTAGGAACTTTGGGACATGAGGGTTAGTTATCACAAGAGGAGGTGTGACAAAAACGAGTTTGGCCATCTCTCATGAGTCCCTTTGCTATATGATGCCCTGTACCACCTCCAGACTCTACAAAGAGTCCCCACCAATAAGAAGGCCCTCACCAGATTCACCCCCTCAACCTCGGGAATCCCAGCCTCCAGAACTGTAATAAATAAATTACTATCCTTTATAAATTACCCAGTCTTTTGTACTCTGTTATGGCAACAGAAAAGGGAATAAGACAGAGGAAGAAGACTAGTCCTCACAGGAATTATATGTATTATAGGCAACAAGATCTCAAACAGTACAATACTGGCTTAAGAACAGACAGAAATCAGTTAAAATAAAAGAATCAGTAGCCCAGAAAATGAGTTTCCTTTGTATAAAACTGAATATTTAATAAAGAAAGCATTCATCAAACAACAGAAAAGAAAAAAATCATTTAGCATATGCAGTTGAAGAAACAGATTAAGAAAAAAGTGTTTCCCCTATGTCATATATCAAGGTAAATTCCAAGTGGACTTTTTTTTTTTTTTTTGAGACAGAGTCTTGCTCTGTCGCCCGGGCTGGAGTGCAGTGGCATGATCTGCAACCTCCACCTCCTGGGTTCAAGCAATTCTCCTGCCTCAGCCTCCTGAGTAGCTATGACTACAGGCACGTGCCACCACACCCAGCTAATTTTTGTATTTTTAGTAGACATGGGGTTTCACCATGTTGGCCAGGCTGGTCTTAAACTCCTGACCTCGTGATCCGCCTGCCTCAGCCTCCCAAAGTGCTGAGATTACAGGCGTGAGTCACCACGCCCAGCCCAAGTGGACTTAAGAGATTTTTTTTAAGTTAAATATAGAAAAAATGGAAGGAACTCAAAGTCCAAATTGAATTTCTGGCAGAATATCCTTAGGAAATAATCAGACTTGTGGAAAAAAATGCAGAAAGATATTCACACATCTAATGTTCGTTTACAGGCTGTGATTAAGGAAATACCAGCACTTCAGCTCCATAGGATAATATATGGCCCTTCAAATAATTACAAAAACTATAGCAAGATAAAAAAATGTTTAAGAATGATGGAACTATATAAAAAAGGTGTATTAGTGTTCTATTGCTGCTCTTAACAAATTACCTCAGACTTATCTGCTTAAAGCAACACAAATTTATTATCTTACAATTCTGGCAGTTAGAAGTCCAACATATCTCACTGGGCTAAAATAAAGGTGTCAGCAGGGCTGCATTCCTTTCTGGAGGCTCTAGGGAAGGATCTAGGTCCTTAACTTGTTCAACCTCTACAGGACACCAGCATTTCTTGGCTGGTGACCTTTTCCTCCATCTTCAAAGCCCCAAAAGCCAGTAGAGTCCTTACATTGCATCACTCTGACCTCCTTCCTTAGTCACATGTCCCTCTGAGTCTTGTTCTGCCTCCCTCTTCCACTTTTAAGGATGTTTATGATTACATTGGGCCCACCTACATAATCCAGGATAATTTATCTATTTGAGGTCAGCTGATAAGCAACCTTCATGGCATCTGCAACCTTAATTCTGAATTTGTCATGTCACCGAACATATTTCCAGGTTCCAGGGATTAGGACATGGGTATCTTTGAGGGGCCATTATTCTAGTCTATCTATTCTATCTATCTATTCTAAACCTATTGAACATAGTTTTCAAACAGATGAAGAAAATGTAGTAAGATGTGACTATATATTAATGGGATAGTGAGTAAATATTGTCTATTTTCCAAATGTTTTATATTACATATTATTCTATAATTTTTTGCAAACATAAGAGTGGTGGTTGAGGGAGGCAAATATGAGAAAAGTATGCTAAATCTCAGCATAATAAATGTTGCGCTAGCACATTAACATCTGTTGCATTTTTCCATCCTTCCTTTCTTTTCTGAACATTTTTAGATTTTCCTCAGTCATTAATTCCTTGGTGCAGTCCTGACCCATCAGGGTGGTCAGGAATAGTTGCCAAATGCAGTGATGATGGCTGTCTTGCTATAGCAAGCTCTGAATTAATAGCTTTTGCCTTTCTCATTTGGCTGGTCTTTGTTTATTTTCACAGAAAATGTAACTGTTTCCTTAAGCATTGTGCATTTTAATGTTTTTATTCCAGCAGTTATGGTATCCTCAAGAATGTTGGGTCATTTCCCCAAGGTGGTTGGGCTTGTCTCAGAATTCTATGGAAAGAGGCCCAGGCCTCAGACCCTATGAAATACTTGTGCCCACACAGAAGGGACTTTATAGTCACTACATTAATCTCTCCAAACTGGGAGGTCTCATAAACCACCCACCACAAGCACTTCTTATTGAAATCACTGATTTCAAACCAGCTTGCAATAGAAATTTTGTGAAGCAACCATAGAATTGTTTCCATTCCTAATTCTAGAAATGAAAGCACGACTATTCTTCCATCACACCATTTAAGGAAGAAAATAAAAGATGATGTGCATTCTATCTGTTGCCATGGTACAACATCAAGACAACAAGGTCAGGATGGGGGTAGCCATGGAAAAAACTAAAGTCAATATCATCTAGTTTCAGAAAATAGCCTTCAGTCCACATTCATGCATGATATGGTTTGGCTGTGTCTCCACCCAAATCTCATCTTGAGTTGCAGCTCCCACAATTCCCACATGTCACAGGAGGGACTCAGTAAGAGGTAACTGAATCATGGGGGCAGGTCTTTTCCGTGCTGTTCTCGTGATAGTGAATAAGTCTTATGAGATCTGATGGTTTTATAAAGGGGAGTTCCCCTGCACAAGCTCTCTATTGCCACCATCCATGTAAGATGTGACTTTGCTCCTTGTTTGCCTTCTACCATAATTGTGAGGCCTCCCCAGCCATGTGTAACTATGAGTCCATGAAATCTCTTTCCTTTATAAATTACTCAGTCCCGGGTATGTCTTTATTAGCAGTGTGAGAACAGACTAATACAATGCACAATCCATGAAATCTCGTGTCAGAAGAGTTACTCTTCTCAGTTGTTCTGCAGTCTCCTCTGACTTGCCAACTTGACTAAAAACTTAAAAGTGCTCCAGGATTAACCCTCTCTAGTTCCAACCCTTCTATTTATTGAATAGCTTCACATAACTTGCAAATAATGCTACATCTATGTCCAGAGTATCCTAGCAATAATTCATTTTTTAGTTCTCAATCTTGACTGCATTTAGAATCATCACGGTAGTGGTGGGGGCAGCTTTTAGAATCTTGATGCCCAGGAATGCCCCCAAACAGTTTCATAAGAACCACTGGGACTGGGATTCAGGAATCATTGTTTTTAAAGCTCCCTAGTACCATAGCCAAGGTTTAGAACCACTGCTCTAGCCTAAAAACTGAATGTCCAAGCAGATGAAGTGACTTTACTAAGATGAAATAGCTAAATAGTTGCAGAACCACCAGCGCTGTGCTTACTTTGGAGCTGGTACTGAAGGAATGAATTCTATTCTAGGTTGATCCAAAACAGTGGTCCCAACCTTGGTGTCTAATGAAGGTACGTGGAAGCCTTTGAAAACACAGTATATGGATTCTTACCTCTACCCCAACAGAGATTCTGGGTTTTTTTGTTTTGTTTTGTTTGGTGAAGCTCCTCAGGTGATTTTAATGTATAGTCAGGGTTGAAAACTACTGATCTAAATTTTAGAAGATCATGGGCCATGCACAGTGGCTCATGCCTGCAATCCAGCACTTTGGGAGGCTGAGGTGGGCAGACTGCTTGAGGCCAGGAGTTCTAGACCAGCCTGGCCAACATGGTGAAACCCTGTCTGTATTAAAAATACAACAGTTAGCCAGGCATAATGGTGCATGCCTGTAATCCCAGCTACTTGGGAGCCTGAAGCAGAAGAATCACTGGAACCTGGAGGTGAAGTTTGCAGTGAACCAACATCATGCTACGGCACTCCAGCCTGGGTGACATAGTGAGACTCTGTCAAAAAAAAAAATTAATTTTAGAAGGTCTTCTAAAATTTGGAAGATCAGTAGTTCTATAACCTATCTGCTCATTTTTCTTAACCAATAATCTATCTGCTCATTTTTTTTAACCAAAGACCACAAAGTAAGTGGATGTGTCTCCTTCATATCCAAGGAGCTTTATCAGAAGGAAGTCATGTCAGTAAGCTCTTAATGTCAATGAGAATGTGGAATGTATACAATACATTAAAATTATCCCAAAATTACAGGAATTTCTCTCTGAAGAATGAAAAGTGTTTCCAATAACATGTATCATTGTTTAAAGCTTTAATGTCAGAAAGAAATTTAACATTAATGACATAATAAATCCACAGCACTACATTAAAAAATTTGTGGTATAAACATTACCTTAAATATGAAATGTTTAAAAATAATAGGAAAACCAAGATATGCTCTTAGGTGCCCTGAGTGAATTGGTGTGAGGAGGAGTTATTTAGGGGTAAGTGAGGATGTGGAGATGCCTAGATTGGGATTCAGCCAATGAAGGTGTACCAGGTTTTCTATTGCTATATAACAAACTACCTTGAAATTTAGCAGCTTAAACCAGTAAGCATGTATTATCTCACAGTTTCTGTAGGTAAAGAACTTAGGAACAACTTAGTTGAGTTCTGGCTCAGGGTCTCATGAGATTTCAGTCACAATATTTTTGGGGCTACAGTCATCTGGAGGTTTGACTGGGGTGAAGGATCTGTTTCCAAGATGGACCATGTGGTAGACAAGTTGATGCTGGCTCTTGACAGGAGACCTCAGTTCCTTGCCACATGGACCTCTTCATAGACTGTCCTTAGGACATGGTGGCTGGTTTCCTCCAGAGTGAATCCAAGAGCGAGCAACAAGGCAGCTTTTATGATATAATCTCAGAAGTCACATATTATCATTTATACCTTATTTTCTTTATTAGAAGCAAATCACTAAGCAAGGACCACAGTCAAGGGGAGAGTAATTACACCCCACTTTTTAAATAACATGTCAAAGAATCTGTGGACATATTCTAAACCATGACATAAGGCAGGAGAGAACAGGCAAAGACAAGTGTGCTTGCTAGTAAACCTAATGCAAACTCCATCTAAAAAGCACAAGCCCTTCCCTTTTTGACAACTGCCAAAAGGGCCAGGAATAGGCCTTTAAAACTAGCTAGAATAACTTCTGGAAGGAAACAAGGGGTTATCTTTGATTTTAGGAATACTTTTGCTTCACAAAGGTCTTCCTGAATGCTGGAATTATTTTTATATAGAGGCAAATGCCACAACTAGAGATGAGACAACAAATGAAAATGGTAAATGAAATAAACACTGATACAGCTGAAAATGGAAGAGTTTACCAGCCAATGGGTGGAGAGACTCAAATCAAAGACATAAACTTCTCATGTAGAGGGAGAATGGCAGAATGGAAGATAATTAGAAGAAAGAGAACAGAAAGGTTAGGCTAAGAACTAGGAGGACTGGACTTCAAAGACCCAAAGCCCCAGGAGAGGTTTCCAAGTGTTAAGGTTATTAATCGGCTACCTTGGTATTTTTGCTTCATATTCTATACACTGAAAAATCTTCACCCAGACAGTTAAGATCTTATATATGGACCTCTGGGGGTGAATCTCAGTAGGACTCTTTGCTTGTTGTGTACTATAGCAAGTCCTGTAAGCACCCTGTACCTTTCCTTCCTCATCTAGATAACAGGGAGAATAATAGTGGCTACTTCATAGGTTACTAGGTAGACTAAACAAGTTATTATTTTCTCATTTTTTTAAAAAAAAAACTTGTGATAGCTGGCAAAATACCCCAAGATTCAAGCTTAATATTTCTTAGCATTTGCTGATTAGAAGAAGTAACTAAACTTCTAGAAATCTACTTCCTCAATTGCCATAGGTATTTATCCTTCCAACTGACTCTGATGTGTCATGGGGCATTTTAGTGAGCCTTCTTGTTCACATACTTATGCCAAGAGCTGAATCATAATCTTTGGGTGGCTTCTGACTACTCAAAAATAGGAAGTTTCAACATTAAATATTGATGAGTAGATTTTCTTTTTCTCATATGTCAGTTTTTACACACAAAAATATTTAAAATTACCTTTGATGTTAAAAAACTAATTTATTAAAATTTCCAACTCAGAAACTAGTCCTTCTCAAGCTTTTAAATTCAACTCACTAATCATATTATTGTATGTATAATTCTACCAAGTTTTAATAATCACTCTTGGGGGATCTTTAATTAATGTTTGTTCCCATTGCCAACGTAGTTGATTAGACTCTCTCTGGTATGTTAAGCAATATTTAAAATTTTAATATATTCTATTTATTCTATTCCTTTTTTACGGGCTTCAGTTGTGTGAGTAACAAACCTTCACAAGTACTCATATACTATTTATAAATCTAATAGATTAAATTTGTAAATATATTGGTAAACTTAAGTTTCCTGAATTTTCTAAGATTGCTGATAAACTTCATAAGATTTCGAGCTAAAATCACAAGTTTAAATCAATAAGTAAAATATACATTTTGAATGGTATCACAAAGCTGATAAAGTTATCTTAATAAGCCAAATTCTCTTAAACATAGTAAACATCTAAAATACCAAATATATATATAGTATTCTTAAACACAAAGTATTAATGCTATAGTTTTGATTCTCTTAATTTTTTTCTAAATTACAATTTTTCTTTAGATTAAAAGGAAACATAACTGTTGATTTAAGTACTGAGCATCTTGATGTTTTCAAATCAACCAGTATGGCATCCTCCAGGAATGTTGGGTTACATCCACAGGTGATATTTGGGCTTGTCTTCTAGAAAACAGGCCCGTGCCTCAACCCCTAAGAGATTCTTATACACAACAGTGAAGGGAACACGTTTTGAATTTAGTGGGTTCTAAAGATACTCATCACGTTCTCCTCTAGCTCTAGAGACTTGAGTGGTCCCTGTAGTCTTTTCTTAGCCTTCCTATATAGGAAAGTCACAGCTCTCTATATATTAAAATAACAGACAACTGGAGAAAGGATTGTGGAAGTAAAAACAGAAGCAGGAGAAAGAATTAGGAAAGTATTTCAGTGGTTCAGGTGACATGTGACAGTGGCCGAGACCAGGGTGGTATTAGTGGAGATGAAGTGGATTGATGAAAATATGTTCTAGAGGTAACATTAACAGGACTTAGTGATGGATAGTAGCTACTGGAAGGGAAGAAAGCAATTGGGGATAATGCCTGGATATTTGCCTGAGCAACCAGGTGGTTGGTAGTCCTGTTACCAAGTTAAGAAAAACTTGAGTGGAAGGAGCTTAAAGAGAAACTTCAATAATTCTCTTTTAGGCATGCTAATGTCAAGATATCCTTTAGACAACCAAATAGCAATACCATATTACAAATTTGAGCCTGCAGGGCTAGAGGACTAGCTCACATGATAGAGAAGTTGGCTCCTTCATCAGATACTTCACGTTTGTTTCCAGGAGGAAAGATAAGACTTGGATTATCCACTACTGGGCATATTTGCTGCCAGGATCTGAGAGAAAAGATCCCACTCCCCCTTTATCATTTCTATAGACACTAAGCAACAACTTTATGCCTATGGTAGGCATCGTTTACCTTCAAGTAAGCAAGAATAAATATTTTCATTTACAAAATTGTGAATGCACACAGTTCCCTATCACAAAATTTGTGATCATTTGGCTTGCTTTTGAAAAAATTGGACTTTATTATAAAAGATTTTAGTTCCAATTGACCTAATAGTCAAGTATCCCCGATATGTTATAGTGATTCAAGTTGTCTAGGCTATGGTTGGTAGCTTGGTCAAACTCGAGTCTAAGTATTGCTGTGAAGGTATTTTGTAGATGTGATTAACATCTACCATCAGTTGTCTTTAAGTAAAGATCACTCTCCATAATGTGGGTGGGCCTCATCCAATCCATTGAAGGTCTTAAGAGCAAAAACTGAGGTTTCCTGGAGAAGAAGCAATTCTTTCTCAAGGCTGTAATATAAAAATCCTGCCTGAGTTGCCAGCTTGCCAGCTTGCCTTACAGATTTTAAACTTGTCAGGCCCCACAATCACATGAGCCAATTCCTTAAAATAAATCTATCCGTCTCTGTACACACACATATTTAGATATACAGATAAATACATACGTATATATCCTATTGATTCTGTTTCTCTGGAGAACCCTGTTATGCACATATTTCATGTAGGTAAAAATTAATAGGAAAATTATATTTAATGATCAAGAAGTATCTGTGGCCTCCCATGATTATATATACTACCTCTTGGTACATCAGAGGTGCTTCATAAATTTCCATTTGTGAACTGAACTTTTCTGAAGTTACTGCTTGGATATATATATATATAGAGAGAGAGAGAGAGATCATCTGTAACAGCTGGCCTTGCTACTGATGAAGACCAGTCTCAGAACCTCTTGGAGGGTTTGCCATGTGCCACTCATTCAAGAAAAGGGTGGTTGAGTTGTTCTGTATAGAATCTGAGGAAAGAGATTTCCAAAGTCATAACTATTTCTAGAGACAATATGCCATTGATAAGAAATTATTTCAAATTGTGAAATGCATCTGTGCAAAAGAAATGCATGTGAAAACCTGCACATTATTTTGTTAGCAAAACTGAATTCAGCTAGATTATCTTTCTCATATTATTACAAAGCAAGTTTTACATTAATTAGCAAGCTCTTCCAACAGAATGAATGAAAGGCTGATTTTCTAAATCACTTGCCTACTAATACATGATTGCAATTTAACAGGACACTATAAATATCTTATTTTTATGACATATGTTTTGCATGCCATTATTTTCACAAAGAGTTGTTTTATTACATAAAGTGTTTTTCTTGTCCTTGACAGATTTGGATATAAGTAGTAAATAACAAATGCCTTCACTGGATCAGAGGCATAAACATAAAAGCAAAAATGATAAAATTTATTGAGGAAATCATAGAAAAATATAATCTTGATCCTGGAGTAGGGAAAGATTCTTTAAGACACAACCCCAAAAGCATTAACCATAAAATAGAAAATGATAAATTGAACTCTAATCAAAATTAAAGACTTCTGCTCACCAAAACATACCATTAAGAAAATGAAAAGGCAAGCCACAGACTCCGATAATATTTACAATACATAATCCACAACAAAGTACATGAATCCAGATGAGAATGACTACAAATCAATAATAGAGAGACAAATTACTTAATTTTTTAAATGAGACTTGAAAATACACTTCACAAAGGATTATAGATGGTCAATAAGAACATGAAAAGATACTCAGCAGCATTAGTCATCAGAAAATGCAAATTAAAACCACAAGATACTATTATAAACCCAATAAAATAGTTAAGAAAAAAAGATTAGCATTAACAAATGTTAGCTAGGGTATGGAGCAACTGGAATTCTCATATATTGCTGGTGTGTGGAGGGGTGTAAAATGGTGAAATATATTTGGAAAAGAGTTTGATGCTTTCTTATAAAGTTTCCATATTCTTACTCTTAAGTGTTTCCACTCCTAGATATTTCATTCCCAGGGGAAACAAAAACATATGTGTACACAAAGACTTGTATGCAAATGTTGATAAGAACTTCATTCATGGTAGCCAAAAACAGGAAACACCCAAACTTCCATCAGCAAGGGAGTGGATAACCAAATTGTAGTATATTCCTACAATGTTATATTACTCAGCAACAAATAGAAACAAACCACCGATAGCTGCAACAACATGAATGAATCTCAAAATCAGCATGTTCAGGGAACAAAGGCAGGCGTGAAATAGCACATATTGCATGGCTTTATTTATACACATTTCTAGAACAAACAAAGCTTCTATAGTGACAATATCAAACTGGTGGTAGCTGGAGTTGGTGATGGAGGAGTCAGTGTAAAATTTGATGGGAAAGGGACAAGAGGGAACTTTCTGGGAAGACAGAAATGATCTATAGCTTGATTGAGGCCATGGGTACATACACTGTTGCTTCCACATTTTACCCATCAGTCAAGATTTTAAAATGTATTTTTTTCAAAAGCTCCAAATAAAGCAATACCTTAAGAAATTAGTGCAACTGTTCTAACACTGTTTTACTAATACTTTCTATTTAAAAAGGATGTAATAATAATGATAAGTTAATAGTTCATGCTGTTTCTTTGGGTTCCACTAGCACAGAGAGTACAGAGGTTCAAGGTCACGTGTGGAAGAGCTAATAGCATTCCTTACTGCTCTGCTACCCCTTTCAGGAGCCTTATACTCATCCAGGTAATTTCACTGTCCCCCATGACATCTCACACCTGTGTTCTGTCGCCACAGCAGTGCAGCTCTCCGTAGTCAGCTGTGGGGCTCTGTGTCCAGGTGGCCGGGTACCCCTCTGAAAATGAGATTGGTTCTGCTGCCCCCTAGCATCTGCAGTGATTGCCTGTGGGGTCAGGCAATCCTAACCAGTCTTTCCACAGCACACGGGGGCTCTCAGTATCACATGTTCAGTCTCCTCTCCCTAGAACTGTGGCATATGTCTGTGAACTGGAATTGGAGAATAATTTGAGAATATGGAAGCAGCCATTCTTACAGTGGTTCCTCCATTCTGCCTTGTCCCAAACCTCCAATCTGATTATTACTAGGCTCTGAACTGTGAAGTCTTGAAGCTCTGCCTTGTTCACCTTCGATCCTTTGGCCTTGCTGTGTGAAGTTCAGCTGCTTCCTCCGCAGCTTGGATGTAATAGACCACCTAACTCAGCACTCCTTGTTCCACCCTACAGATTCCAGCCCTGGATCCACGTACCAGCTCATCACCCAAACAGGCAAGCTCTTTCTTCTTCTCACTGTCCTTTCTTTCTTGCATTTTTCTGAGATGGGGTCTCACTCTGTCACTCAAGCTAGGTTGCAGTGGTGCGATCATAGCTCACTGCAGCCCTGAACTCCTACCCTCGGGTGATCCTCCTACCTCAGTCTCCCAAGTAGCTAGGACTACCAGCACATGCCACCATGCCCTGCTAATTTTTAAAAATTTTGTAGAGCTGGGATCTTGCCATGTTGTCCAGGCTGGTCTCAAACTCCTGGCCTCAAGCAATCAGCCCACCTCAGCCTCCCAAAGTGCTGGGATTACAGGTGACAGCCACTGCACCAGGGCCAAATCATCAAGTGCATCTTACTATGAATGCACTTGCTCCCAACAGAGGTAGAGAAATCATGTTTAGTAAGTAGTAACATGTTGATAAGAAAGCTAGACATTTGAGAATAGTTTAAAAAACTAAAAGATTAGCAAGTTTATATTATATCAAATTTATAAATCAGTTCTTCATATTTGTAAATGTAGTTGAAAAAATCCTACCTCACATAAAACTTTGGGAAGGCAGGTCACACTGTAATTTTGATGCACTGAAATCATTTTTCCTCAGCTTGCTGTTTTCAGGTATATATATGAATGAAAAGTTTCTTTGAAATGCTACAGTTCAACATAGATACACTCAAACTTAGGAGATAGTAATAGATTTTCATAAATAAAGGGCTGAATTAGGAAGATGACAATCTTTTCTATTATCTGAGAAAAGCATTTTCTTTCAGATACATTTCCTGACCCTGAGCTAACTTACTATCTAAAAATAAAATGGCCTTGTTTTGGTCTTCTATCCATCTAAGTGTAGGAACCAACCTTGGCTTATAGTCAAACCCAAGTAGCACATCTTTATAGACTTAAATTTATTTTAAAAAATAATTTCTGCAAAATTAAGTATGCACCACACTTGAAAACAATGATCTTGAAGATAAACTTAGACACTCTGAAGAAACTCTTTTGTCCCAAGCTGAAATGCAGCAGACTGAAGTTCGATTTAGAAGCCTGGAACTATAATCTATTATTTTTCACCCTAGCCAGTGCACTGTTAAAATGGAAAATCTGTCTAATCAATTACAGCAGCTGAGGTGGAATATTGCATAGCTTGTAATCTCTGAAGCTTAAAAGAAAATCCGTTTACAAAAATTCAGAGATACATCAAAATGACAAGGGGAATGAAAGTTCATTTTCAATTAACACCAACCAGAGTTTTAGAAACCGGTAACATCCTTATTCTCCTTACTCTTACCTCTTCTGAGGTTGTCCAATTTGACTATAAACATGCCATGGAAACAGAATTGATGGAATGTTTACAAAACAGATGTGTTCACAGGATGCTAATAATATATTTAAACACAAGACCTACCTTTTCAAAGGAACATAAATTATAAGTGACAGAATACAAAGTACACAAGAATGCATTAAAATATATGCCACAGAGCAGACAAAATTGAGGAAGATATCACCTAGTCCATATTTATTAAACACTCACTATATGAAAACTCCCAAATTTCTTCCAAAGAATATTCTTTCACTCTGTCGAATTACGTACTACTATCTGCTTAGAAAATGACTCAGAAAGAAAAGTATAATACTTCACCCTACCTAGAATCAACAGGGGAGGAAACAAAAATATTCAGAATAATGAATGAACAAATGATAGAATATATATATACACACACGTATATGCATATGTACATACACACATACATCTTAATAATAATGAAGTGTTTTTTCTCAACTTCTTTTTTTCTTTTTGAGACGGAGTCTCACTCGCTCTGTCACTGAGGCTGGAGTGCAGTGGCGCAATCTCGGCTTACTGCAACCTCTGCCTCCCGGGTTCAAGTGATTGTTCTGCCTCAGCCTCCCAAGTAGCTAGGACTATAAGCACGCAACACCACACCCAGCTAATTTTTGTATTTTTAGTAGAGACAGTGTTTCTCCCTGTTGGCCAGGCTGGTCTCAAACTCCTGGCCTCAAGCAATCCACCTGCCTCGGCCTCCCAAAATGCTGGGATTACAGGTGTGAGCCACTGCACCCAGCCTCAACTTCTTTACAAATGAAATATGCTGTGTCTTCCAATGGCAAGTGCCCTCGATGAGGAACTCTGGTTTGCTAGTGGTATAGAGGTCTGATTGTTGTCAGTACTTTGTCATTCCTATTTCTTTTCTTGTTTCTCTATGTGAACATACCTTTGTCATAGTAAATACATGTTTTTGACCTATAACCCTTCGCCAACTACACAGCAGAAAGATGATTCTTTTGGTAACCCATCCTCAGTTTTGTTATTGCCACTAAGTCAGTGGTTCTTGATCATGAGTTAGTCTGTACCCTCAGGGACATTTGGCAATGTCTGGAGATGTCTTGGAATTGACACAGCTGGGGAAGTGATGCTGTTGGCATCTAGAGGCCAGGGATTCTGCTAAATATCATACAATGCACAGGCCAGCCCCCAGGACAAAGAACGATCCAGTTCAAAGTATCAATAGTGCTGAGATCAAGAAACTCTGCTCTAGAGTTAGGTAGGACTAGGTCTACTGTGTGATTGACTCACTGCTGAGCCATTGTATTTTTGGATCTAAGATACAAATAGATTTATTTGTATTTGATTATTCAAACTCCCCAGTTTATGGCACGTTTTCATCATTGGACTCCCCGGGGCCTTATTTTGTTCTACTTATTACTTTTCTATTTCCTTTCCCCATTCCACCATTCTAATGTATTTGACGTATATCCTTTTATTTGTATGTGTCTTTGAGTAGCATTTGGGGGTGTGTTTGTGTACATGCATGTGTACATGTGTTACACACATGGTATTGGGCTCTAGACTCACACCATTTTGACTTTTTTCACTCAGCATTGTTTTGAAGTAAAATAATTGCTTCATTGCTGTGTGCAAATCTAGTATGCACCTTCTAATTGCTAAAAGACACAGCAGTTTACTAATACACCACCCCCCTCCCCATCGTTACAAGTGGTAGTGTTTCCAACACTCTACTCCTAAAAATGCCATGAAAAACCGCATCAAAAATATTCCTTATGTGTCTGTGTGAGAACTTCCCAGAGACATATATCCAGAAGAGAGTTTTCAGTGCTTTCTCAGATATTATCACAATTGACCTTCAAGCAGTGATGTGATATAGGCATCATTGTTTCCCAATGATGGGGAAGCTAAAGCTTAGCAAGATTACATAGGTTGCCCAAGGCCACATAGCAGAATGGGGATTGACTGTCTGATTTTCTGAAGCTCACATCTCACGTTCTCCTTAGACACCTCCAGATGCAAAAGAGAGTGAAGCCCAGAGCAGAACTGGCACTGACAGCAGGGAGACACGGAGGGATTTGTGTGAGGCTGTGTTCACATTGTAGAGCCATCTGCCCTTCCCCAGATGAGGTATTTTCCTCTCCGGCATTTTATTACACCCCAGGATCTCTGGGACCAAATATTACAGGGACAATTGGACCCATCAGACTGAGGATGAGGAGGACCTGATGGCCTGAGCTACAGGCCCAAAGGAGACCTCACAGAGAAACTGAAAACTTCTCCAGGCGTGTAAGTATCTTCACCGTTCATTATTTCATTCATTTTCACTATTAATTGATTGGCTACTATGTGTAGCATGCTTATCAAGCAAAACCTATCATTCGAGGGATTGTGCTCCTATCTGTGACTCCATATTACAACTAGCTAGTGCCCTTGCTTCGATGGCTATCCGAGCCATCACACACATAATCCTTAGGGAAACCAGTGAGATGGCCATAGCCCTTATAGGCCAGAAGAGTTGGCAGCAGATGTGGGGCCAACTTCTCCATTATGTCCATGAGACCTCACTGCACAGGAATGTATTAGAGATCTCTTACACCTAGGATCGTGATGCATAGGTCACTAGGAAACCCTAGCAGCACCCTCCAAAGAACAGGGACATTATGGTGGCTGAGGTCCCTACACTTGACTGAACACAGCTATTTGGTCCCAAACTAACATGCTAAGGGAACCAAAGGTTAAAAAGTCCTCTGCAGATGAAGGGAAGATTGTTAACCTATCGTATTTTCACGTTTTAAAGTTGAATCATGTTCAGAGGTTTCAAAAGTGGATTTGGCTGTGTTATTTTGAACCCAAGAAGGCGTAAGCCAGGGAGGATGCTAGTGGAAACATCCCTAACCCAGAAATCCAGATACCTGGGCCTGGGTCTCAGCATGATCATTGATCCACTGTGTAACTGGGAGCAGCTCAGCTTCTCTGGGTCTTACTGAATTCCCCAGGGAAAGAGGTGAAGTTTCAAATTGTTTCAATGAGACTTAAGGGTCAGTGAAGGTCCTTCAAGGGTCACTCAGGATGGGAGTTGAGATGTTAGGAACGGGAGTTGCAGTACCTGCCCAATTTGACCACTTTGACCAATTTTATATCTTGGCATTGCATATAAGAATTCATCTTTTTACAATGAGTTATAACACAAAAGAAAGGTTTTTTAAATGACTGATCACAATGACTTTAAAACTCTGCTTAGTGCTAGATATACTTTACTTCTATGACTCATGCCATTTCTCTCAACCCCAAAGCTCTGGCTTCCCTTAACTTTCCCTTCTCCTAGAAAACCAATAAATTGAAAGAAAAAGAATGTTACAGTGGACAGGGCCAACTTCTCCATCAGGCCTGGATAATCAGCCCAGGGCCAGAGCCCAGAATGTGTTTACCCATGAAAATTTACTCTCTTAAAATTTTAATCTTTTCCAATCAGAAGAAAAGGATAACAATGTGTATATAATAATGAATCCAGCTCTGCTTACATTTGTTTTTATGCCATGACAGCCATAAAATATAGCTATTAGTATTTTTTGGTGAAGGATGGACCCATCGAGGCAAAAGTACTTTCAGCCCATGAAGGCATCATTGGTTCTAATAGCAGGAAATATGTGGTGTTTGGAGACAGCACAGATCTGGGTTCAGATTCCTGCTTTTAACATAGCTGCATGTGATTTATCTCTGTGTCTCTGTCTCCTGGTCTACTGAACAGGGCCACAGATTCCTCCAGGACTTGCTGGGAGGCTTAAGTGAGCATGCACATGATATTCTGGCCCAGAAGGTGCTAAACTAATAGAGGTCTCTCCTCTCCCATCCTTTTCACACAAACCCCCAGCCAGGTGACATGGACAAACATTTTAGGGGGCACTTAGCCAACATTTGATCCCTGGCTTGGACTTGAAACTTCTAAAACTTCCTGCCAAGTCATTCAGCTCTGCTTTGTTCTCTCCATACTAGGAATTAAACAGAACTCACGTAATGGTCGTATAATTACCTCCTGCTTCTGTACAGAAAAATCCCAATTTTGACTGAAATAAACTGAGGTAAATGAAACAGCCACAGCCCGGGCCTCATCCTTTGTCATCTGTATCCCCAAGAACTGAGAAGTAGCAAGACCTGATGATAGAAATAGCATTGACAGAACATATGGCTTGGTTGACTTAAAAGATCTGTCCCAAGAAAGACGGAAATAAATCTAGTTTTTGTAAATTGGATGGTGTTTATCTTTTAAAAACACACACAAACTTTTACACTTAAATATGATTATTTGGACACTTAGGTTGCTTTCATATCTTGGCTATTGTGAACAGTGGTCCAATGTACAGATATCTCTTTGACATATGAATTTCATTACCTTTGGATATATACCCAAAAGTGGGATTACTGGATCATATGGTAGTTCTATTTTTAGTTTTTTGAAGAACCTCCATTTTGTTTTCCATAACGCAAAAAAAAAAAAAAAAAAAAAAAAAAGGATATTCTGCCATTTGCAACAACATGGATGAACCTGGAAGACATTATACTATGTGAAATAAGCCAGACACAGAAAGGCACATACCACAAGATTTCCCTTATTATGGAATCTAGATAAGTCAAGCTCATAAAAGTAGAGAGTAGAATGGAAATTTCCAGGGGCTGAGACAGGGGCGAGTAGGCAAGGAAATGGGGAGAGGTTGGTGAAAGGATACATAATTTCAGTTAGACAGGAGGAATAGGTTTTAGTAATCTACTGTACGGCATGGTGACTTTAGTTAATAATAACATATTATATATTTCAAAATTGCTAAAAGAGTAGATTTTTAAAGTTCTCACCATGAAATAAGTATGTGAGGTGATGGATATGTTAGCTGGATTTAATCATTTCACAAAATATACATATACATAACATCACATTGTACCCTATAGATATACACATAATTAGTATTTATCCATTAAAATAAAATATGATTATGTGCTGTTTTAATAAAAAAGAATATAACATTAGCAAAACCACTCCATGTTAAGAGCATACTAAAAATAAAACAGAACTGACATGATGCTTTACAGGTATGAACGTAATATAAAGAACTCTGTGTCTGAAAGTGAACTAGAATACACTTGAGAAACTATGGGGAATGTGTGTGCATATTTGTGTGCATAGATAGAAAGATGTTTTTATATATTATGTATGTATACAATATAGAAAAAATCAGAATAAATAGAACGATAATGTATATAATATATACATGTATGTAATCTTGGGTCTTGGGTAGCTGACCTTTCTGGGCAAGTCCTGCAAACAGCTGGCACACAAACTTAGGCTTCCAGTGCCACCCTTCCAATGACCTCACCCTTGACTTGGCTTCTGTTATGCTATATCATAAAATGAAAGCTCATAAAGGGCAGGGGCTCCAACACATAGCCAAAAGCCCTGACTTTAGCACTCCTTTCTGTGGAACCCTGGAATGAAGAGGTGCCTGTGCTTCTCATCTCAAGTCGATCCTGAACTCATACTACCCTTTCCCTATTACTCTTTCCATATACTCTGTAACATATAATTTATCCAAAATCCTAATGGGTGACCCAGAGACTAAGGAACCACCCGTGTGACAGCTGTAAGCTGTATATTGGTTGTGATCATTGCTGGGTGGTGGGTCTATAGGCAATGGCTAATTTTTCCTTCCTACTCTCCTGATTTTCCAAATTTTCTATCTTACCCTTAGAATGCAGGAGCTGGGAGGGGGGATAGTTATTATCTAAAATGAACTTGAGACCGCCCAAAAAGGAGCCCTTTAAAAGAAACTAATCTACTTGGTGATTTGGTCCGGAACTAACCACTGGTTCCTTTAGAGATGTAATCTACAAGACACTGATTGTAAAGGAAATCTAATCTCTGTTCTCAATTTATCACCCTAAAAGTTGCTAAAAGAGAAACTATTCCATGTCTCTTTAGTTTAGAGAATGACAGTCTCCGCTACAAAAGATAATTTCTTGGAAAACATCTTGTTGCTTCTTTACAAGGTTCCTTTCCCTCCAGGACTTTCAGGGAAAGCTATTCTTGTGAGAAATAATAAATCAAGCTAAATAAAATATGGCCTAGAAAAAGATTTACACTTCCATTTACGAGAATGGGTAGTAGCAGTAGATGGATCAAGTCGCCTCATTTAATTCATGGTCCTAACAAGGGTGGTTATCTGGGTTTCCAGCCTATGAGAAATAAAAGATGTGAAACAGGAAAGGGATGGAAAGAGATGGTTTGAAGAAGTGAACTGCAAGGCTGGCAGCAGTGAGCAGAAAAAAATTCCTGCCTGATTCAGAGGGTAATACTCTGGATGATGTCTCAAGAGATACTTAAAAAGTAGATATAAACAAACAAAATTTGTGGGGTACTATCAGATCAGACTAAAAAAGAAAGTTGAATGTTCTGGTTGTGTTTTATGAGCAGTGCCTGACACACAGTTGGCACTTTACAGATGTTTGTAAAGCATAAATATCACACAGCCCTAACAAGGGATAAAGTGAAATGGCCACACAGGCATGGCTGGTGCCAGTAGAAATTGAGTTTTTCTTTTTGGAATGTAATTTAGAAAAATGTCTATAGCTTTGGATTCAGTAAATCTTAGGAATCTGATCTAAGGAAACAATCTTAAAGTAAAAAAAAAAAAGCCTTATGTAAAAATATTTTCAATTGATTGGCTATTAGCAATAACATTGGAAACAAGTCAAATTTCCAACAAAGAAGAATAGTTAAATAAGCTTAGTGGAATATTATATAACAGATAATATATATTCAGGATAACCTATAAAAATATTTTAATGTTTTAAAATGTTTAAATTTTTCTATCTATTATGTCTGTATACATGTGTGTACAAAAGCATATATAGTATGATTATAACCATTGAAAGAGTAAGCATCTTTCCTATATTAACTGTACTACAGGGTAATCAAATAATTGTTAAAAGAAAGTTTCTCTTTATAGAAGTATTCTAGCTGGTAAATGAAGATTGAATGAATGAAGTAGAATAACACTAAATTAATTATCATTGTTGAGTCATAAATTACCCTCAAACACAGACGCTTAAAACAACACACTTTCCGGCCAGGCGCAGTGGCTCACGCCTGTAATCCCGGCACTGGGGACGCCGAGGCAGGTGGATCACGAGGTCAGGAGTTCGAGACCATCCTGGCTAACACGGTGAAACCCCATCTCTACTAACAATACAAAAAATTAGTCGGGCGTGGTGGTGGGCGCCTGTAGTCCCAGCTACTACGGAGGCTGAGGCAGAAGAATGGCATGAACTTGGGAGGCGGAGCTTGCAGTGAGACGAGATTGCGCCACCGCACTCCAGCTTGGGTGACAGAGAAAGACTCCATCTCAATAAATAAATAAATAAATAAATAAATAAATAAATAAATAAAAATAAAATAAACTTTCCATGGGTCAAGAATTCAGCAGTGGCCAAGCTAGGAGTTTCGGCTCAGGATGGTTCAGGAGCTGCAATCAAGATGCCAGCTGGGGCTGCAGCTACCTGAAGGCTTGACTTCCAACCTCACTCATACAGCTACTGGCAGGAGGCCTCCGTTCTTCTCCACGTAGTCCTCATGGCTTGGCTGCTGGCTTTGCCCAGAGCAAGTGACCCAAGAGAGAGAGGAGCAGAAGCTACGCTGCCTTTTATGACCTACCCTCACAAGTGACATAACAGCATTTCTCTTATGTTCTATTGGTCATGCAGACCAACCCTGAAATAGCACAGGAGGACAATACATGAAGCTGTGAATCACAGGAGCCAGGGAGCACTGGGGGCCTCTTCAAAGCAGGCTACTGCAAACACCATTTCTCAACCCCCAATGAATTAATTGATCTACACTATAATCATCAATGGCCATTGACATCACAACAAGAGAGACAACCAGGCATGAATTCCCACTGATGGAAGTAACAACAACAACTACGAAGTAGTCCAGTGAAAAAAATTAAACTTGAATCTGATTAAGTCTCTGGTTCTATATACTAATGTATAAGAACTAGAGGGGACAAAGGAACATGTTAACCAATACCATGTAAATGCAGCTTCCATGTGAGTGCAATACCACGTAAATGCAAGTCCAGACTGTGAGCAGTTTTATAAGACAAAGAACTAATTTATTGATTAAAAAAATGCAAGGGGATAAATAAGAGAGAGAGAGAAGAAAACCTACAAATTGAAAGAGACTAAAGGACATTTCGATAATTGCAACTTTTAAACATTATTTAAATCCTAATTCAAACAACTAAATTTTGAAAAACATGACTAAGCATATGAATAGAAGTAAGTGAGAAACTTTAAAGCATACAAAAACAAAATACAACATTCTGTAATCATTCATTGTAAGGGGAAAAATAATTCTACACATATAATATTTTAAGAAAATATTATAGAAAGAATGTTTCTGTGTTTCCTCTTTCATTTATCCATGCAGTTAATAAATGCTTACTGAGTACCCAGTGTGACTAAGGCATGTAGTAAGTATCCTGGCAAATATAGAAAAGGTTATGTAATACTTGATACCCAGTGTTCGAGAAGGCAGCTAAGTACAAGCTGCATTTTTGAAAGTTGATATTAAAAAATGATTGAGCCTCAGTATCCTGAAAGGTGACTTGGGCAGAAGACATCAAATAAATTTTCAAGGCCAGGCACAGTGGCTCATGCCTGTAATCCCAGCACTTTGGGGCCGAGGCAGGCAGATTGCTTGAGGCCAAGAGTTGAAGACCAGCCTGGCCAACATGGCAAAACCACATCCCTACTAAAAATACAAAACTTAACCAGGCGTCATGATGTGTGCCTGTAATCTCAGCTACTCAGTAGGCTGAGGCAGGAGAATCACTTGAACCTGGGAGGCAGAGGTTGCAGTGAGCCAAGATTGCACCACTGTACTCCGCCTGGGTGACAGGGAGAGACTGTTTATAAAAAAAAAAAAAAAAAAGTCATACCTCCCTTGTGTTAATTTTATAATTGACATTTTAAAAACACTTCACTATTTTTCATTAATGATGAACATGCTTGCCCTAACCCCACAAGCTTTTAGTGGCAAAGTAGATCTATCTATTTTTCTTTGGTGTGATTAGATACTCATATTTCCATAGCATTTTTAAAATTTGAGATATGATTGAAATATTACAGAATTCTCTCCTTGAAAGTATACAGTTGGGCAGTTTTTATTTTTATTGATTTATTGAGACAGAGTTTTGCTCTTGTTGCCCAGGCTGGAATGCAATGGCATGATCTCAGCTCACTGCAAACTCCGCCTCACGGGTTCAAGCAATTCTCCTGTCTCAGCTTCTGGAGTAGCTGGAATTACAGGTGCCTACCACCATGCCTGGCTAATTTTTTGTATTTTTAGTTGAGACAGGGTTTCACCATGTTGGCCAGACTGGTCTTGAGCTCCTGACCTCAGGTGATCCACCTGCCTCAGCCTCCCAAAGGGCTGGGATTACAGGCATGAGCCACCGTGCCCGGCCAGCAGTTTTTAGGGTATTCACAAAGTTGTGCAACTATCACCACTATCAAATTCTCAAGCAATTTCATCCTCCCCAAAAAGAAACTCTGTACCCATTAGCAGTCCCTCCTCAGACCTCAATTACCCTCTGGCTGCCCCTCCACCCACCAACCCTAGGCAACCAGTAATCTACCTACTGCCTCTATGTATTTGATTATTCTGGATATTTCATATAAATGGTATCAGATAATATTTATAGTCTTTTGGAACTGGCTCCTTTCACATAGCACAGTGTGTTCATGGTTTATCCATGTTGTAGCATGTGTCAGTACTTCCTTTTTATGACCAAATGCTATTCCATTGTATGGACTGACCACATATGTTCATTCATTCATCAGCTTATGGGTTCATGTCATTTCCACTACTTGGCTATTATAAAAAATGCTGCTGTCAACATTTGTGCATAAGTTTTTATGTGGACATGTATCTTCATAGGAGTGGAATTGTCAGGTCATATAACGCTAGATGAACTTTTTGAGGACCTGCCCCACACTTGTCGATACGGTTTGGCTCTGTTTCCCCACCCAAATATCATCTCGAATTGTAATCCCCACATGTCAAGGGAGGGAGCCGGTAGGAGGTGACTGGATCATGGGAACTGTTTCCCCCATGCTGTTCTCATGATACTGAATGAGCTCTCACAAGAGCTGATGGTTTTAAAGTGTGATGCTTCTCCCTCCCTCCCGCTGCCTTGTGAAGAGGGTGCCTGTTTCCCCTTCACCTTTCACCATGATTGTAAGTTTCCTGAGGCCTCCCCAGTCATGTGGAACCATGAGTCAATTAAACCTCCTCTCTATATAAATTAACCAATCTCAGGTAGTATCTTTATAACAGTATGAGAATGGACTAATAATATATACCTTATTTATTTACAAAATAAATATTTATTGAACAATTAAAACATTTTAATCTGACTGGTTCTTAATTTACACCTAGTTCATTATTTTGTAATAGTTTGGGGGTTTGTCATAAGGTTGACATTTTAAATGCCAGACTTCCCTCCATTTTCTTTAATTATGTTGACATCATAGCTGCTGTTACCTTATATTTTATTTATACTTTATTTTATCCAAGTTTTAAAAAATGCTTCTATTTTTAAAGGCAATTTTATATGCAATGATATCTGGAATTTACTTCAAAATAATATGAGAAGAGGAGGAGAAGTCAGTATAGAAAAAGAAAGATGAAATAAGATTGGCCATGAGTCAATAATTCTTGAAGCTGGTGATTATACCTAAGGGTTCAATATTCTCTACTGGGTCAAGTTTTGTATATGTTCAACATTTCTCATAATATAGTTCTGAAATAAATATTTTAATAGATTTAAGCCACTTTTTTAAAATACTGAATTTATATTTTTCATTTCAGCTGAAAATCATTACACCATCTTTTTCTGTTATTAAACATAAAGTATATTTCATTGCCCAGATGAATTTTCTCTTCTTTCTTTGTTCCAGAAGTGGTTGAATATATAATTTGTGTTTGCTTTACATTGTGGATTTGGAATCAATATGTAGAGGATCTCCTTGTTCTCCCAACACAAAATGAATATTACAGAGTCACGTAGAAATGCCCAAGTTAAGTCACTTAATTTAATGCAACTTACAGCAGACTCCATCCTAACAAATTGGCTGCAGAACAGCTAACTATGAGTAACAGTACTTCAGTTAGAGCGACCCAGGCATGCATTATTTATCAAACTGACCATGATGAAGCCCATTAGGAACAACGGGATCTGAAAAACACGTACTCAAGTTGACTGAAGGCCAAGTCACGATTCTAGCAAGTCTCCAGCAAAAACAGTGTGATTGCCACTAATTCCCAGGTATTATTTGTGTAATGCTGTCTTAAATAATTTCATATTTTAAGTTGACTACAATATGCTCAGATGCTCTTTGCTTGACTTGATCAAATACACAACTCAGTCATCAACACTGAAAATGTTGTTTGCAAAACCATTCTATCTGCATATACTGATAGCAAGCCAATTTTGCAGTACATCACAGGAATAGGTGGTAGATTTGGTTTACTTAGGTGTAGAAAATCTGGGAAACAGGAAAACATTCTCAGGAAAAAAGTATCCTTAAGATGATCACTTACAATGAGACATTAAAGATAAAATAATTCATTTCGAGTTGCCGGGCGCGGTCGCTCACACCTGTAATTCCAGCACTTTGGGAGGCCAAGGTGGATGGATCACAAGGTCAGGAGTTCAAGACCAGCCTGGCCAAGATGGTGAAACCCCGTCTCTACTAAAAATACAAAAATTAGCCGGGCATGGTGACAGGTGCCTGGAATCCCAGCTACTCAGAAGGCCGAGGCAGAGAATTGTTTGAACCCAGGCAGCAGAGGTTGTAGTGAGCCGAGATCATGCCACTGCACTCTAGCCTGGGCGACAGAGTGAGACTCTGTCTCAAAAATAATAATAATAAATAATAATAAAAAATAAAAAGTATGAACAGTCTCTTAGAAGAATAATTTTTAAAAATACATACTGCGAAGTGTCCATGGAAAGCATATAGATGCTTCTACGAAGGCAAGTAGGTTGAAAAGTAAATGGCATGTCCTAAACAGCTCATTTTCCACCTGTCAAGGTGTGGATCCTTACTAGCTGATAATTTACACAGTAATCTAGGAAATCGAAATAAAATAACTGTCATTTCTAAGTCTTCAACAAACTATCATTGGTATTTTTCAAACTACGCTATGCCTTTTAGAAAATATAGGAAAAGGGGTGTTCTGTTTCACAGTTGATCCTTGCCTGCCCTCTCAAGCCTGAATCACCAACATTAGCCATGAGCCAGACAAGCATATTTAGTGTCTCAATTTCGGTATCTGTAAAGAAGATATTTCAACAGATGGTGGAAAAGAAACTAGGACAAGAACCAAAGGAGACAATTCCAAAAGGAAGCTTAGAGAAACAAACCCAATGCCTGGTAACTTCATATGTACAAAACAGTGCCAATCAGCTAGCTGGTCGATGAAACAGAATAAGGTCTGTGTGCATCGCTTTGGATTGATTTTCCTTAAGAGAAGCATAAAAGGAAAATTGCCCCTCTCAGAGACCTAGGCTCCAGGCTGGGTTCTAGAAGCCTGATCCCATCAAATCAGAGGGGAGGAGCCAGTGCTCAGGCTGAGTGCTCAGGAGTGGAGGAACACATCACAAAATGAAAGGTTAATACAAAGGAAACATCCATTTAGAAGGGTTAGGAATAGATTCTATTTCTTTTTATTTTATTTTTGAGTCATTTCCTGGAGAAACTTATAGGGGTACAGAGAAAACTTCCCCTTCGCCCTCTAAAGGTTTGCTGAAAATCAGCTGACAAAAGGCAAATTAGTAAAGGAAAAGGCATGCAATAGTTTATTTAATGTGCATAGCATGGGGGAACCACAGGAGAATGATTACCCTCTGACCAACAGCAGTGCAGAAGCCCATATGCCCTTTTTCACAGGGGACGGAGAGATGGCTCTCCTGTCAGGTTCTAATCAGCCTCGTTGTGCTAACTGAGGCCAGGAGGTTTCACATTGAGTCGGTGGCCAATTAAATGCTGATGAATCCACGGTTTATTGTGAGGCTTTCACAAACCAGCAATCATGCAAATATATTCAACACACAAGGGCACTAGTAAGAGAGAGAGGAGGGTGGAAACACAGCGAGTAGCTTCATTAGCTTAGGAGGCCAGCACGCTGACAGACAATCCGGCAGGTCCTGTTATTTTTTCCTGGGTTGGGGTTGGAGTGGGGGTCACTGTCACTGCTCTTCTCCCAGCAGACCTTCCTACAGCCCCTGCCGATGGAACAGAGGCCTCAGAGTTGCCACGTGCAGAGCTTCTGCTGGCATCTTGACCGTGGTCAGTTTCTTTGTGGTTTTTATGGCCCTCCATGGCCATGATCTCAGTCACCTTTTGGCTTCACTCTCTTGTCAGGTCTCAGCAGTGCCTGGCCACAGCAGGTGATGTCTTCCATACATGTGCTTATCACTGAGGGGTCAGCAATTTCACTGTAGGCTGAGTCATTTGTCATAAGTGACACCATTTTGAGACATTTAGGATCACGAAACATTATTATATATCATTGGGGAATGTAGACAATTATTTTCAGGGGCAGTAAACCATTAGGGAGAAAAATGGACTGTGGAGGTAAGAGACATTACAGAAAGGTGAGAGGTGGAGGTGCACAGGAAAAAAGGTCTTATTATGCAGATGGAGTCTTCCAGGTCATCTTTCTGAGCTGCCCTCAGAAGAACAGATGAAAATTCTGAGTCTGGTGCTGACTCCCAGTTTTTTCTCTTCATAGATGTTTGATCTTTCCTAGATATTTGATGAGATCCCTAGGCAGGCGGTTTAAGACAATTACATTTCTTTTGGGAAGATGCTTTCTTAGTGAGATAAGAAGATTCCAGAGACAGTCCCTCCCAGAGCTTGGGGGACAAGAGGGAGGCGGGGGGAGACAAGACAAAGTAAGAGGGACCTTGATTCTGAGGCCTCTCTGCATGTCAAAGTACCAGTCTTGGGGTATTGCTCTGAGCCTCAACAGACTCATGGCAGGCAGAGGAGCTGAGAGAACTTCTATGGCAGGAGTAGGAGGAGCTCAGGCAACAACTGCTATTCTAGTGATGTATAAATTTTCAGTCTAAAGCAGTTCACATGTTGTCTGTGAAGCAATGAACACTGAATGCCCAGTGCTATTTTAACACATGAGCTATATGGATAAGGATACACAAGAGAAGTAAATCAAGTCCCTTCACACTTACCAAATAGGTACTTTGTAAAAGCAACTCTCCAGAGAGGCGTGGGTTGTCTCACAATTTCCCCCGGGGAGCACACTGGGCCACGCACCTCCCTCCAAACCTCTGCTGCACCATCTCAGGAAGCAGAGGCCTGGAACTGTGCCTGAAACTCCTTCACTCTGCAGGTGCGTGGTGACAGCCTGTCCCGGGTGGCAGGCTGGAAAATATGACGACACAACCACAAAAGGCAGCATTTTCACATTAGCTCTTACAGACTGTTAGTACCTGTCATTCAACACCTGAGAAAAACAAAGCCCAGAGGGCAGCAAAATGAGAAGTATTTCTATGCTGGTGTCTCATTTGCAAGGAAAAAACAAAATGTGACCTCATAAAATACCAAAGTATTACGAATGAAATAAGAGGTGTTAAGAGTTTGCTGAAAAGTGCAGAAGTTAAAAAAAGTACTAACTACTAAAAAGTGGTCAAGAGGGTTTTGAAATCATAACTTTCCTTTTGATTCATTATTCAGAACCCAAGAACTCAAATATTTGGTGTCATGGGAACATAAAGCTAGTAAATGTGTTTTGCAAATAACAACTATCCCACTGTTTGTCTTTTGCTTACCAAATAGCATTTCACATTATCGAATATCCTTTTTCCCAGGACATTAAATGATTTTATGGAATCTAAAAAGCAATGGTAATTAAGTAAGGAAAAATGTTGTGCCTCTATGTGTAGCCTCAAGTAATAAACAGATTCAATACATGGTGCTTGATGCTATTAGTAGGGGATGATGCAGATGATAGGAAAATAACAAATACAAGCTCACTATGTGATCATTTTTGTATTAACTTCAGTTCATTTCAGATACCTTATGTGGGCATTATTAGAATCTGAGGTTTCACTCCTACATAATTCATTTTATTTTTTATTTTTATTTTTTGGGACAGGGTCTCACTCTGTCACCCAGGCTGGAGTACAGTGGCGCAATCTCAGCTCACTGCAACCTCTGCCTCCCAGGCTCAAGCAATCCTTCCACCTCAGTCTTCCAAGCAGCTGGGACCACAGGTGTGCATCATCATACTTGGCTAATTTTTGTATTTTTTTGTAGAGACAGGGTCTCACCATGTTGCCCAGGCTAGTCTCGCACTCCTGGGCTCAAGCAATCCACCTACCTTGGCCTCCCAAAGTGTTGGGATTACAGGTATGAGCCACTGCTCCTGGCCTCATAATTCATTTTAAATCTATTTAGAATGCAGGGAAAACACTATTTCTCTAGACCAGAGGTCAGAAAAATATAATCCACAGGACAAATCCTGCCCGCCACCTGTTTTTGTCGTTTTTTTAATTTTTGTAAATAAAGTTACATTAGAACATAGCCATGCCCATTCATTTATGTATTACCTCTGGTTGCTATTACACTATAACAGCAAAGGTTGAGTGGTTGCAACAGAAACTGTATGGCCCACAAAGCCTAAAATATTTACTACCTGGCCCTTGACAGAAAATATCTGCTGACTAATACACTAGACATTTCATTAGTTACCCTCACTATCACTATGGCACAATAAATAACAGATATGTAAAAGTTCAATATCTGATTTATTTTCCTGAAGAAAATTAAAGGAATTTATATTAAGTTTTGGTATATCCCCCGCAAATACAGCTGCCAAATAGTCCGCACTTGCCATCAAGACCTGGAGTTGATTTTCTCTTCCCTTGAATATGAGGTGGTCTTGTGACTTGCTTTGGCAGCACAATATGGTAGAAGAGGCCTGTCAGCTTCTGCTTTCCCTCTTGGAGCCCTGAGTCACCATGTGGAGAGTTTGCCTCCTCTGCTGGAAAGAGGCTCAGCCAGTCCCAGACACACCAGCTGTGGCACCAGTCTTTGAGTGAAGCCATCTTGGAGATCCTGGCCGCGGATAAGCTCCCAGCTGAATACAACCCCAGGAGTGGCCACAACCAACACTGTGTGGAGAAGAACTGCCTAGCTCAGCCTAGGCAACCAACAGGGTGAGGAGAATAAATCATCGTTTTAAACCACCAAACTGTCATTATGCAGCAATAAATGAACTCAAAGTTTTGATGTTCCATTTAGTATTTCAAACTTTCTTTAGGATATTTTAAAATAGTTCTAAAACAAGACAACTCTATCATCTTCTTTTATATCTTAAAAGCAAGAAACATCATTCTGTTCAGATGGCAGTGTGAGCAGATTGGATGAAAAATGTCTCTCATAAACTGCATGTAAGACATGAAGACTCATCAAAGAAAAAGCAAAGTTATCTGGCAACAGCAAAAAGATACAAAATCTCATCTAAATGCTGAGAAGAAGATTTTTTTTAATCCACGAACTAAGTGGTCAGGGTTTTTATCATTTCCTAAGGTTTTATCATGACCTAAGTGGTCAGGGTCAGAATCTCATTTTTTAAGAAAGCATTTCTTTTCTCAATCTATTTGTCTTACTAAAAAGCAAGCAGATCAGGAGAAAGACTTCAAGGAAATAAACAAGGTTAAATTTAAGTTTGCTGGTGGCAGGCAACTTACAATTGACTAGTAATATAAGAACAAAAATTGATAAATACTCCCAGAAAAAAGAGAAAATAGAGGAAAACAATGAGAGAAGAAATTGATGCAAACATGACAATAAAAGTCTTCAAGACAGAGACATCTGGAGCAGGGGACTGTATTTTCTGTAGGGTATAGAAAAGGAGATTCAGTTAGGCAACATTTATTTAAATTTTATTTAAAGAAAATGATGACTTGAACTAACCACTGAAAACACATGTGCCTCATAAAGGAGACAAATTAGTACAGTGCCTACTGGAAATGGCATGGAGGTTTCTCAAAAAATGAAAACAGAATTACCATTTGACCCAGCAATCCCACTTTTACTTCTATATCCAAAAGAATTGAAAGCAAGATCTCAAGGAGATATTTGCATAGCCATGTTCACAGCAGCATAATTCACAATAGCCTAGAGGTGGATGCAACTCTAGTGTCTACCAACAGATAAACTGATAAACAAAATGTGGTCTATCCATATAATGGATTATTATTCAGCTTTAATAAAAAGAAATTCTGACACATGCTACAACAACATAAACCTTCAGGACATTATGCTAAGTGAAATAAGCCAGTCACAAAAAGAAAAATACTGTATGATTCCCCTTATATGAGGTACCTGGAGTCATCAAATTCATAGAGATGAAAATAGAATGGTGGTTGCCAGAGGCTGGGGGAAAGGGGAAGTAAGGACTTGTTTAATAGGTTCAGAGTTTCAGTTTTGGCAGATGAAAAAGTTCTAGAGATCTGTTGCACAACAATGTGAATGTACTTAACACTACTGAACTGTACACTTAAAAAATTATTGCAATGGTTAATTTTATGTTATTATGTTTCTTTACTATTAAAAAACTTTAAAAAATTTTTTTTAAAAAGAGTCTAGAAGGAAAAACTCCAAAATAGTTCTGGTGACTAGCTACGGCATCATGATGTTGGACGATTTTTTCCTCCTTTTATCTGTGCTTTGATGTGTCTGTGTCTTTTTGTTTTTAGTTTTTATATTTTGAAAACATTAGTTTCCTATAATTTTAAGAGAAATGGGAGTTAGTTGGGTCAAAAATAATAATAATTACCATTTAGATAAGGATTTTTTAAGTCTATAAGTAGGATGAAGGAAATAAAGCATCAAAACAAATGTATCAGAAAATAGAAAACCATAGCATTATTTACAAGCCCAAGAGTGCAAGTTTCTTGGGGGAAAAAAAAAAAAAATATATATATATATATATATATATATATATATATATATATATATAGAGAGAGAGAGAGAGAGAGAGAGAGAGAGAGAGAGAGAGAGAATACCTTTGCCAAACATAATCAATAGAAAGGAATGAGAAAAATGTCCATTAAATGAATTATGAATGTTAAAATAGACAACAGCTGCTGAAAAAAATCCTTTGAAACTGCAAGAAATAACTAAGCAGGCACAGCTGTAATATATTTGAAAATCTAGATCAGGCTTGGCAAACATTATCTGTAAAGGACCAAATAATGAATATTTTTAGCTTTGTAGGCCATGCAGTCTCTGTAGCAACCACTCAACTTCTGCCATTATAACTTGAAAGCAATTACAGACAATATTTAAATGAAAGAGTGTGGCTGTGTTTCCATAAAACTTTAGAAAAGCAGGCAGGAGGCCTGATTTGGCCCACAGGTTGTAATTATTAAGTGATAGAGGCTGGGGTCACTTTTCCTTCATGTTCTTTTTCCCGTAAAATTTGGCCTTCCCACATCACTGTGACAACCTTCACCAAGGTAATAAAGAGCTGGAGCTACTGTATCTTTTTCTCCTGGGCCACTGACATCCTCATGGATAGCATTCCTAATTAGATACCACTAAACAAACACTGATTCTGGATACTCAGAATCCATAGGCATCCCGCTTCCACATTTTATATTAAAAAACCAAAGTGTCATAAACCTTAGAGGGCAAACAGAGGCAAAGTAAAACTTCCATCATGGTCTATCAGTACACACAAAGACTCTTTTTTCAGGAAATATCTCAGGCCCACTCCTCGACGTAAGGAAAATTATAGAATATGTCATCTTAAAAGCTTTTGAACATAGGAACCAAGGCTCTAGGTATTGGAGAAAGTATTAATTAGAGTAAGACGCACTAGCCAGAGGTGAGAGGGACCACAAATACAGAAACCAGGTCTTCCCTTTGCTATAGTGATCCAGTGCAGTTACTCCAATTGGGATTCAGGTTCAACATTCTCCTTTAAGTCCCTTTTTTTATTAAAAAAAAAAAAAAAAAAAAAAGTCAGCAAGAAGTAAACAATCTGAAAACTCCCATAAGGGAGTTCATGGAGTTTTCAGATGAAGAAACTGGGCAAGCAATGAAACTTCAAAAAGAACTGTGGGCCCTGATGATTTTGAAGTAGATTTGGTTCAGCTTTCAGGGCCTGGATAATTCCAAGTCAAAAATTCAGAAGTTTGAATATAAAAACATGAAAAGTTATGCAATTAATTTCAGAAAGCTTCAACAGAATCAGAATCTCCAGAGGTAAGATCTGGGACTCTATATTCCCCCATGATTCTGATGCAGCATGTCTTGGAGCTAGCATTTGAGAACCGCTGAATTCAAGAGTTAAATATAAAAATCAACCAACGACAATGATTAGTTAATTAGCAACAATAATCGTATGGGAGGGGGTTTCTGGAAGCATTTTCACACACAACCAGTGAGAGTGTAAATCACGATAATTCGTCTGGAAAGCAATTTGGCAAATGTATCAAGGACTTTAAAAATGTTTATAGATGTTGATACCTGCGGAGGAGGGAGGGCTACCCGGCTGCTGCTGGGAGCAGGGGTTTAGAGGAGACGCCAGGCTAACCGACCGGCTCCGGGAGAATGCTTCTGGAAGTGCGGAAAGAAGGCGGAGGCTGCCACCAGCCGCTGCAGCCAGAGAATGAAGCGCCCCTGCATCCTGACGAAGAAGTAAGCCAATCGGGATGAAGCCCCTTCTCCCGTTCAGTTGTCCCTCTCCAGTGCCCCCTGCTGGCAAAACACAACAGGAAGCAAGAGAGCAAAGGAGTTTTCAGCATAACAGAAAGCGATGTATTTGGAGCTGCCTGATAATCGCCGAAAATCTGACAACACCTGAAATCTCTTTATAAAATTCCTCTCACGTGTACAAAACATGCAGGATATTTCAAAAACCAGAGCCTTGATTGCCCAAATCTTAAAGGAAAAAACTAAAAAACTAGCGTCAGATGTTCCTTTCAGAGTGATTTCTGGAAGCCAGCAGGATTTCACTTCATTAATATCGTTATTTTATTACTTGTGTTAATCAACATTTTGTCATCAGGCTGGCTTGGGAGTTTTGAGGACAAAGATTTCGCTTTCCCATAGTTTATTTCTCCTCATTTTCTATACGAAGTGCATGATAGAGTATTACTTCTACAAAACAGCAATTCTTATCACCAGTTGTAAAAATGTAAAACTAAGAGCATCTCCATTATAGAATATCTATAATGTAACCTGACATAAACCAAGAAAACCTCAGATATGGTTACAAATCGAAAGCAATGGGGTGATGTTGACATCATCCTATTATGATCAGCTGGTCTGCACTGAGCCCAAAAGACAAAGGGTACACACAATTCGTTGAGAACATTTATTATGATGGCAGGCTTCTTGTGTGCTAATCCCCTTTTGACGAGGATGTGTCAAAATCTAAGAGCACTTAGCTACTTACTACTTAAGCAACAAAGTAATGTTCTGTTTACAGAGGGAAAGTTGTTTGAACTTGACTATAATCATACATGGTATGTTTACCATACCATGCCTTGGCACGGTAAAATACAGAATTTTAAACTTGACTTCTCCATTGAGAAAACCAAAAAAAAAAAGCAAAAGAACTGGTTTGCCTTATTGAATAATGAATCTGAGACTTCTCAGAAATGATCTAATGTGATGTGTTTGTCCCATTTGGAGAACATTTCAAAGAGATTTCAAGTTTCCATCTAGCTTTTCTTTTATTTTAGCTTCTTGTGTTATAAATTTGTCCCACAAGACAACCACTCTGAAACTTAACATCAAGGAAATCTTATAAAGCCAGGTTCCTGTCTGGTGGGATAAATTTAGACTCTAGAAAATGCAAAAAAGTATGTGTCCCAGCATCCAGAATTCTGGCTGTGTGACCTAGAGGAAGACTGGCATTTGAATACAAGGAATTATATACAAGTGTTATTTATTTCAGCCCTATGTGTGAGTAAAGGCGGAATTTGGAAGCCATCTGAATATTCAACAATGGTGAAGGAATTAATACAGGATATTACATCCATGTGATAGACTATCGTACAGCAGTTAAAAGTATTAAACTAAACGTGTGTATAAGTAAAACACATATTTACATATTTATGCATATGTCATACATATATGTATATATACATATGGATGTATGTCATATATATGTATGTCAAAACTATGATGAGTAAAATAGCAAAAAGTTTCATTGTACAATTTGAGTCCACACTATACCACATTCAGGCTATTTTTGCCTGTGGAAGAAGGGCAGGGGATTGAGACCCAGGTAATGGTTAAAGGGAATTTTAGCCAAATATAAATTTTTTTTTGTTTTACAAATAGTGGTTGAAACAAATATTACAAAATGATGATAGTTTTTAAACTTTATAGTGAAAATGTATTTTATATCCTCCTTTCTAGTTTTCTGCAAATTCTAAATTTCTTACCAACTGCCCCCCACCTCCCCCACCAGACCTCATGCTAGCTACAGGATCCCAAAGATGTGTTGCTGTCTCCACCTACTTTCTTCCTTGTTACTTGAGCAGTAGCAAGGGCAGGTATATATTCCCTTGAGCATCTGATGGCTTCTGAACATGCCAGGGTTTCAGTGATTTCAGCCAAGGCAATGAAGTTTAAACTGTTCCACAGACAGGGAGTAAAACATACGCACCACAAAAGGCAGGTTGTAACATTAGCTATTGCTGTATAGCAAAGCATCCCAAAATTCAGTGGCTTAAAACAATAAGCATTTATTATTGATCAACAGTACATGGGTCACCTGGATGGGTTTGCTAACCTGGGCTAGACTTAGCTGATCTTGACTGGCTTGTATATGCATCTGTTGAGGGCTGGGAGGTAGGCTAGCGGCTGGCCAGTCTAAGATGGTTTTTCTTTCACATGTTGGCTATTCGGCTGATTGTTAGCAGTGGTAATAAGAACAACTGGCCATATGGCTCTTATCATCCAGCAGGTTAACTGGGATTTGTTCACATCTCAGCAAGTTACCAAGGGAGAGAATGGAAGGGAGTGACTTCTGCCATATTGCCTTGGCTAAAGCAAGTTATAAGTCCAGACTTTTCTTTGCCCTTTTCAACAGCAAAGAAAATAGACCCCACTTCTTTATTAGAGGAACTTCAAACTCACATTTCACAGGTTAGGAAAGGGAGTAGTGGTGGTGGTGGTGGTAGGTGTGTAACGATTTAGAACATTTTTAAATCCATCTATCACACCATGGCTTCTTGTGGACCACCAAATTAACTAAGAGTCCCTGATTGGTTATGCTTTACATGCTACAGAATATACAAGATAAGATGAAATGTCATATATCAAAAGAAAATCTTACTAGGTTTTCCCTCCAATAGAGTGTTTTCAGTTTTCAGACTTTGTTTTACATACTGTCCAAGCACACTTAAACAGTCTTTATCCTCTGACACTAATAGGTGTGTTTCTATGCAGCTCAAAATCATCTCAACCAAAATTATTTTCTGGATACTAATGGACGACTAATAGAGGCTGGTGACCTGAAATTGTCTCAGAAGTCACCTTTACAATAGTGAAGATTGAGCAGTAAATAGAGCCTGCAGGCTGGTGTAATTTACCTTGTGCCAAGCCATATCTCCAAAATGGCTTATTAAATCATCCCACTGAGAGTTGTAAATCTAAGTGGGAAAAGTACAAATCAATAGAAAAACATAGTCAAGCACTTTACTACCTATGATTTTCATGATCCTCTGGAAGGATGAAGATTGATGTTGCAAAGAAATTCCAAAACATGGAAGACTTGTAAAGATTAACTGGCTCTGGTTTGCATTAGTCTTAACAATTCATTTTATTCTTGCTGTCACTAACCTCTGTGCATTAACTTTTTTGCTTATATCACAGTATCAGTATATACTTATTCCTTATGCCCTATCTTGCTAAGCTGGAGAATCAGAAAGCCAAAGCAGTTTGAAGATCTGTCAACCCCATATTTGCTTACAACGGAAGCTGTATAAAGGCACAGGTTTTCTGACCTTCAGAGGAGGTATGAACTCAGAGGAATGACAAGAGGAACCTTGGCCTGTTTTAAGCAGTGATGCGTGAAAGAAGCCTCACTGGAGTATTGAAAGAAGTAGCCTTTCAGCTCTCAAAAATGAGTTTTCATAGTGTATTTTCCTTGAGTTTTAGGCACAGCCAATTCTTAGAGACCCCTTTCTAAAAAGTGAGATATAATTCCCTGTTTTAGTCCATTCTCACGTTGCTATAAAGAAATAACTGAAACTGTAATTTATAAAGGAAAGAGGTTTAATTGGCTCATGGTTCTGTAGTCTGTACAGGAAGCATAACACCTTCTGTTTCTGGGGAGGCCTCAGAAGCTTTCAATCATGGCAGAAGGCAAAGGGGGAGCAAGCTTCTTACATGGTAGAAGCAGGAGCAAGACAGAGAGGTGGGAGGTGCTACACAGTTTTAAACAACCAGATCTTGTGATAACTCACTCACTATCACAAGATCAGCACCAAGAGAATGGTTCTAAATCATTCATGAAGGACAACCCCCATGATCCAATAACCTCCTACCAGGCCCCGCCTCCAACACTGGGGATTACAGTTCAACATGAGATTGTGCAAGGACACAAATCCAAACCATATCATTCACATACCATAAAATTCACCCTTTAAATGCTGACAATTTAGTGGTTTTTAGTATATTCAGAGTGGTATAATGATCACTACGAATTCCAAAAATTTCCATCACCCCCCCAAAAAAGCTCATATCTATTAGCAGTTGGTCTCAATTCCCTCCTCTCCCTATCCTCTGACAACCACTAATGTACTTTCTAGCGCCATGGATTTGCCTATTCTGAACATTTCATGTAAGTGGAATCATACAATATGTGGCCTTTGTTTCTGGCTTCTCCAAGATCCTTTTTGATGAATGAAAGAGCGCATGAACCTGATGTTCCTGACTCTCGGAGTGTCCTTGCTCTTTCTCTGCCTGCCTGGAGGCCTGTTTCAGCCTGGCAGCCCATTTCCACAAAAGCTCAAAAGCACAAATCCAGCTCCTCAAGCATTAAGCGAATGTCTGACATTTGAGCAGCGATGAAGGGGAGGCTCACAAAGCACATCACCCAGCAAAAATGCCCCTGCCCTGCTTTCAATCCTTCTCTTTTTTCTGAAACAGATCGTTCTTCACTTTACTTTTCCTTTCCTCTTCAGAAATCTCTGCCACCCCCTTGAGCCACAGCTTAACCTCCTCCCCAGATGCTTCTCCAAACTCTTCCTTTGGGTATCTCACTTAACAGTCAAAAGCACATGCTCATTGTGGACCAGACCACACCACACCTTGCCCCTCAAAGGCCTCCTGGGGGCACTCCATTTGTCTCATCAGACACACATTCGAGAACAGGACCCCCTTCAGGTTTTGTGGGGCCTCAAGTTTCTGTAATCGTGGAGGCCCTCTTTAAGAAATAGAGCACACAGAAGGGCGGAGAAAGATGGCCGAATAGGAACAGCTCCAGTCTCCAACTCCCAGCGCGAGCGACACAAAAGACCGGTGATTTCTGCATTTTCAACTGAGGTACTGGGTTCATCTCACTGGGGAGTGCCGGACAATCGGTGCTGGTCAGCTGCTGCAGCCCGACCAGTGAGAGCTGAAGCAGGGCGAGGCATTGCCTCACCTGGGAAGCGCAAGGGGGAAGGGAATCCCTTTTCCTAGCCAGGGGAACTGAGACACACAACACCTGGAAAATCGGGTAACTCCCACCCCAATACTGCGCTTTAAGCAAACAGGCACACCAGGAGATCATATCCCACACCTGGCCGGGAGGGTCCCACACCCACGGAGCCTCCCTCATTGCTAGCACAGCAGTCTGTGATCTACCGGCAAGGCAGCAGCGAGGCTGGGGGAGGGGCGCCCGCCATTGCTGAGGCTTAAGTAGGTAAACAAAGCTGCTGGGAAGCTCGAACTGGGTGGAGCTCACAGCAGCTCAAGGAAACCTGCCTGTCTCTGTAGACTCCACCTCTGGGGACAGGGCAATAACAAATGCAGCCGAAACCTCTGCAGACGCAAATGACTCTGTCTGACAGCTTTGAAGAGAGCAGTGGATCTCCCAACACGGAGGTTGAGATCTGAGAAGGGACAGACTCCCTGCTCAAGTGGGTCCCTGACCCCTGAGTAGCCTAACTGGGAGACATCCCCCACTAGGGGCAGTCTGACACCCCACACCTCACAGGGAGGAGTACACCCCTGAGAGGAAGCTTCCAAAGCAAGAATCAGACAGATACACTCGCTGTTCAGAAATATTCTATCTTCTGCAGCCTCTGCTGCTGATACCCAGGCAAACAGGGTCTGGAGTGGACCTCAAGCAATCTCCAACAGACCTACAGCTGAGGGTCCTGACTGTTAGAAGGAAAACTATCAAACAGGAAGGACACCTACACCAAAACCCCATCAGTACATCACCATCATCAAAGACCAGAGGCAGATAAAACCACAAAGATGGGGAAAAAGCAGGGCAGAAAAGCTGGAAATTCAAAAAATAAGAGCGCATCTCCCCCGGCAAAGGAGCGCAGCTCATCGCCAGCAACGGATCAAAGCTGGACGGAGAATGACTTTGACGAGATGAGAGAAGAAGGCTTCAGTCCATCAAATTTCTCAGAGCTAAAGGAGGAATTACGTACCCAGCGCAAAGAAACTAAAAATCTTGAAAATAAAGTGGAAGAATTGATGGCTAGAGTAATTAATGCAGAGAAGGTCCTAAACAAAATGAAAGAGATGAAAACCATGACACGAGAAATACGTGACAAATGCACAAGCTTCAGTAACCAACTCGATCAACTGGAAGAAAGAGTATCAGCGATTGAGGATCAAATGAATGAAATGAAGCGAGAAGAGAAACCAAAAGAAAAAAGAAGAAAAAGAAATGAACAAAGCCTGCAAGAAGTATGGGATTATGTAAAAAGACCAAATCTACGTCTGATTGGGGTGCCTGAAAGTGAGGGGGAAAATGGAACCAAGTTGGAGAACACTCTTCAGGATATCGTCCAGGAGAACTTCCCCAACCTAGTAGGGCAGGCCAACATTCAAATCCAGGAAATACAGAGAATGCCACAAAGATACTCCTCGAGAAGAGCAACTCCAAGACACATAATTGCCAGATTCACCAAAGTTGAAATGAAGGAAAAAATCTTAAGGGCAGCCAGAGAGAAAGGTCGGGTTACCCACAAAGGGAAGCCCATCAGACTAACAGCAGATCTCTCGGCAGAAACTCTCCAAGCCAGAAGAGAGTGGGGGCCAATATTCAACATTCTTAAAGAAAAGAATTTTCAACCCAGAATTTCATATCCAGCCAAACTAAGTTTCATAAGTGAAGGAGAAATAAAATCCTTTACAGATAAGCAAATGCTTAGAGATTTTGTCACCACTAGGCCTGCCTTACAAGAGACCCTGAAGGAAGCACCAAACATGGAAAGGAACAACCGGTACCAGCCATTGCAAAAACATGCCAAAATGTAAAGACCATCGAGGCTAGGAAGAAACTGCATCAACTAACGAGCAAAATAACCAGTTAATATCATAATGGCAGGATCAAGTTCACACATAACAATCTTAACCTTAAATGTAAATGGACTAAATGCTCCAATTAAAAGACACAGACTGGCAAACTGGATAAAGAGTCAAGACCCATCAGTCTGCTGTATTCAGGAGACCCATCTCACACGCAGAGACATACATAGGCTCAAAATAAAGGGATGGAGGAAGATTTACCAAGCAAATGGAGAACAAAAAAAAGCGGGGGTTGCAATACTAGTCTCTGATAAAACAGACTTTAAACCATCAAAGATCAAAAGAGACAAAGAAGGCCATTACATAATGGTAAAGGGATCAATTCAACAGGAAGAGCTAACTATCCTAAATATATATATACACCCAATACAGGAGCACCCAGATTCATAAAGCAAGTCCTTAGAGACTTACAAAGAGACTTAGACTCCCATACAATAATAATGGGAGACTTCAACACTCCACTGTCAACATTAGACAGATCAACGAGACAGAAAGTTAACGAGGATATCCAGGAATTGAACTCATCTCTGCAGCAAGCAGACCTAATAGACATCTATAGAACTCTCCACCCCAAATCAACAGAATATACATTCTTCTCAGCACCACATCGTACTTACTCCAAAATTGACCACGTAATTGGAAGTAAAGCACTCCTCAGCAAATGTACAAGAACAGAAATTATAACAAACTGTCTCTCAGACCACAGTGCAATCAAACTAGAACTCAGGACTAAGAAACTCAATCAAAACCGCTCAACTACATGGAAACTGAACAACCTGCTCCTGAATGACTACTGGGTACATAACGAAATGAAGGCAGAAATAAAGATGTTCTTTGAAACCAATGAGAACAAAGATACAACATACCAGAATCTCTGGGACACATTTAAAGCAGTGTGTAGAGGGAAATTTATAGCACTAAATGCCCACAAGAGAAAGCAGGAAAGATCTAAAATTGACACTCTAACATCGCAATTAAAAGAACTAGAGAAGCAAGAGCAAACACATTCGAAAGCTAGCAGAAGGCAAGAAATAACTAAGATCAGAGCAGAACTGAAGGAGATAGAGACACAAAAAACCCTCCAAAAAATCAATGAATCCAGGAGTTGGTTTTTTGAAAAGATCAACAAAATTGACAGCCCACTAGCCAGACTAATAAAGAGGAAAAGAGAGAAGAATCAAATCGACGCAATTAAAAATGATAAAGGGGATATCACCACCGACCCCACAGAAATACAAACTACCATCAGAGAATACTATAAACACCTCTACGCAAATAAACTGGAAAATCTAGAAGAAATGGATAATTTCCTGGACACTTACACTCTTCCAAGACTACACCAGGAAGAAGTTGAATCCCTGAATAGACCAATAGCAGGCTCTGAAATTGAGGCAATAATTAATAGCCTACCAACCAAAAAAAGTCCAGGACCAGATGGATTCACAGCTGAATTCTACCAGAGGTACAAGGAGGAGTTGGTACCATTCCTTCTGAAACTATTCCAATCAATAGAAAAAGAGGGAATCCTCCCTAACTCATTTTATGAGGCCAACATCATCCTGATACCAAAGCCTGGCAGAGACACAACAAAAAAAGAGAATTTTAGACCAATATCCCTGATGAACATCGATGCAAAAATCCTCAATAAAATACTGGCAAACCGGATTCAGCAACACATCAAAAAGCTTATCCACCATGATCAAGTGGGCTTCATCCCCGGGATGCAAGGCTGGTTCAACATTCGCAAATCAATAAACATAATCCAGCATATAAACAGAACCAAAGACAAGAACCACATGATTATCTCAATAGATGCAGAAAAGGCTTTTGACAAAATTCAACAGCCCTTCATGCTAAAAACTCTCAATAAATTCTGTATTTATGGAACGTACCTCAAAATAATAAGAGCTATTTATGACAAACCCACAGCCAATATCATACTGAATGGGCAAAAACTGGAAAAATTCCCTTTGAAAACTGGCACAAGACAGGGATGCCCTCTCTCACCACTCCTATTCAACATAGTGTTGGAAGTTCTGGCTAGGGCAATTAGGCAAGAGAAAGAAATCAAGGGTATTCAGTTAGGAAAAGAAGAAGTCAAATTGTCCCTGTTTGCAGATGACATGATTGTATATTTAGAAAACCCCATTGTCTCAGCCCAAAATCTCCTTAAGCTGATAAGCAACTTCAGCAAAGTCTCAGGATACAAAATTAATGTGCAAAAATCACAAGCATTCTTATACACCAGTAACAGACAAACAGAGAGCCAAATCAGGAATGAACTTCCATTCACAATTGCTTCAAAGAGAATCAAATACCTAGGAATCCAACTTACAAGGGATGTAAAGGACCTCTTCAAGGAGAACTACAAACCACTGCTCAGTGAAATAAAAGAGGACACAAACAAATGAAAGAACATACCATGCTCATGGATTGGAAGAATCAATATCGTGAAAATGGCCATCCTGCCCAAGGTAATTTATAGATTCAATGCCATCCCCATCAAGCTACCAATGAGTTTCTTCACAGAATTGGAAAAAACTGCTTTAAAGTTCATATGGAACCAAAAAAGAGCCCACATCTCCAAGGCAATCCTAAGTCAAAAGAACAAAGCTGGAGGCATCACGCTACCTGACTTCAAACTATACTACAAGGCTACAGTAACCAAAACAGCATGGTACTGGTACCAAAACAGAGATATAGACCAATGGAACAGAACAGAGGCCTCAGAAATAATACCACACATCTACAGCCATCTGATCTTTGACTAACCTGACAAAAACAAGAAATGGGGAAAGGATTCCCTATTTAATAAATGGTGCTGGGAAAATTGGCTAGCCATAAGTAGAAAGCTGAAACTGGATCCTTTCCTTACTCCTTATACAAAAATTAATTCAAGATGGATTAGAGACTTAAATGTTAGATCTAATACCATAAAAATCCTAGAGGAAAACCTAGGTAGTACCATTCAGGACATAGGCATGGGCAAAGACTTCATGTCTAAAACACCAAAAGCAACGGCAGCAAAAGCCAAAATTGACAAATGGGATCTCATTGAACTAAAGAGCTTCTGCACAGCAAAAGAAACTACCATCAGAGTGAACAGGCAACCTACAGAATGGGAGAAAATTGTTGCAATCTACTCATCTGACAAAGGGCTAATATCCAGAACCTACAAAGA
Source organism: Macaca nemestrina (assembly GCF_043159975.1). Classification (NCBI taxonomy): domain Eukaryota; kingdom Metazoa; phylum Chordata; class Mammalia; order Primates; family Cercopithecidae; genus Macaca; species Macaca nemestrina. The sequence goes on from NC_092145.1 coordinate 149,062,118, forward strand.
ACTCAAACAAATTTACAAGAAAAAAACAAACAACCCCATCAAAAAGTGGGCAAAGGATATGAACAGACATTTCTCAAAAGAAGACATTCATACAGCCAACAGACACATGCAAAAATGCTCATCATCACTGGCCATCAGAGAAATGCAAATCAAAACCACAATGAGATACCATCTCACACCAGTTAGAATGGCGATCATTAAAAAGTCAGGAAACAACAGGTGCTGGAGAGGATGTGGAGAAATAGGAACACTTTTACACTGTTGGTGGGACTGTAAACTAGTTCAACCATTATGGAAAACAGTATGGCGATTCCTCAAGGATCTAGAACTTGATGTACCATATGACCCAGCCATCCCATTACTGGGTATATACCCAAAGGATTATAAATTATGCTGCTATAAAGACACATGCACATGTATGTTTATTGCAGCACTATTCACAATAGCAAAGACTTGGAATCAACCCAAATGTCCATCAGTGACAGACTGGATTAAGAAAATGTGGCACATATACACCATGGAATACTATGCAGCCATAAAAAAGGATGAGTTTGTGTCCTTTGTAGGGACATGGATGCAGCTGGAAACCATCATTCTTAGCAAACTATCACAAGAACAGAAAACCAAACACCGCATGTTCTCACTCATAGGTGGGAACTGAACAATGAGATCACTTGGACTCAGGAAGGGGAACATCACACACCGGGGCCTATCATGGGGAGGGGGGAGGGGGGAGGGGGGAGGGATTGCATTGGTAGTTATACCTGATGTAAATGACGAGTTGATGGGTGCAGCACACCAACATGGCACAAGTATACATATGTAACAAACCTGCACGTTATGCACATGTACCCTACAACTTAAAGTATAATAATAATAAATAAATAAATAAATAAATAAAAGAAAGAGAGCACACAATTATGACTACAAAACTGAGGGCTTGGAATAGGTGCACACAAGCAAATGAGGAGCCTTGAAGTTTCAGCTTCACCAGCTCCATGGTCATTCTACCTCTGCTCCAAAGTCAACACCATGGATTGTTGGAACATCTGAGTAATGCAAATGTTTCCTGGCCTCACAGGCCAGGACTCTGTGATAGGCAGAATAACAGTCACCAAAAACATCCACATCCTAATCCCCAGAATCTGTGAGTATATTACCTCACATGGCAAAAAGAACTTTGCAGATGTGATTAAGACTAAGGACCTAGAGATGAGGACATTATCTACATGGGCCCAATCTAATCATAGGAGTCTTCATCAGCGGAGATGCTTTCCTGGCTGTGGTCAGAAAATCGGAGACATGGCAGCGTGAGAAGGACTCGGCCCAAACTTGCTAGCTTTGAAGATGGAGAAAGAGGCTACTAGCCAAGGAATGCAGGAAGCCTCAAGAAGCTTGAAATGGCAAGGAAACATATTCTCACCTAGGGCCTCCAGAAGAAACACAGCCCTCTGACACTTTGATCTTCACCTAATGAGACCTGTATTAGATTTCTGAGGCCCAGAACTGTATGCTAATACATGTGTGTTGTCTCAAGTCACTAAATTTGTGATTATCTATTACAGCAGCAGTAGAAAATTAGTATGGACTCCAAAATGTTGAAAGTGTTATAATCTGAGCATAAGTGAAAAAGATGCTTATCTTCCTACAAACCTGCCCTAGAAGGAACCAAACCCTTAAAACAGGTCCCTCTGTTTATCTGGGAGTCATCACAAACCAGTTGGCTAGCTGTGGTCACCAAGCAGTCTGCCAAGTTCTTCCTCTCTAACTACTTTAGGAGATCCTTGGAAGAGGAGGAGGAGGAGGGGGAGGAGAAAGGGAATAAGGGGGAGGATTGTGCAGAGCTGATTTGGAAGCTGCCTGAAAGAGACTTGCCTCCCTCCATGCGATGATAGGGCCATGGCGAGAGTATCAGTGCTGCATGCACTGTGGGCTACCTCCAGATGGTCCCAAGCTTTAGTTGCCATGGAGTCAGAGAAGTGTGAAGCTTGTGTCACCTCTGTCATCTGGGCCCCCAAACAGCTCTGCTCGAGTCTACAAGTGCTCTTGTGATGTCTCCCCAGCTTCTGGACTTCTGCCTTTGCCCAGAGGTACAGAAAGTCCCTTAGGAAACACATTGCTTGGTTTTAGGTCCTCAGGCCTCTCCTGCTAGGGACTTGAGCCCTTCATGGCAGCAGACAGCTCCTCCTCTCCATCCTCTGCCTCCCTCTCTTCTGCACTGGCCTCCCCAAAAGCCCCTCCTCCCAGAAACCAGCTGGAAATACTCTTCTGCATTTCAACACCTGAGCACGCCCATGAGGTGGCTGTCGAGGCCAGCAGCCTTTGGGCCCCCCTTGGTCAACCAAAAGGCTTTGGAAACTGGAGCAGGGGACAGCAGAGAGAATTAATTCTTACTCCCTGCCACATTTAGACTCTCATATGAGTACATAGCTTTTTTGTCTTTTTCATGCTTTTTGCTGTGGACAGGTCTCCTTGCCGCAAGCTGAGTAGAGAATTTCCCACAGAGAACTATACAGCAGCAAGCCCAGACATGATATAGAAACTCAGCCCTCAGGACCTAGTGTTGAGGGTCACCTGCACCTGGGTGTGCTTTCTCCTGTCACACTGGGGTCCATGGTGTTGAATACACCACACTGAGAGGCCACCAGAGTTTCAAGGCTGTTGTGACTGGCATGTTTTGAAATCAGTGCTTGGAAAGGTGGCCAGGAACACACTGAAGGGTCCCTGAGAGCCCAAAGTGCTGGAAGAGACTCTGGCTCTTGACTTGGTTTTTTGGGTAATAAAGTCTGTGTCCAAAATTGTTTGTAATCAGCACTTTAAAGATACTTGTCAGCCCTGTCTTTTGCATTTGGGGTTGCTGATGAGAAATCCCATGTTCTAGCCTAGCACGGTGGCTCACGCCTGTAATCTCAGCACATTGGGAGGCCAAGGCAGGCGGATCACTTGAGGTCAGGAGTTTGAAACCAGCCTGGCCAACATGGTGAAACCCCATCTCTACTAAAATACAAAAATTAGCCAGGCATGGTGGCAGGCCTGTAATATCAGCTACTCAGGAGGCTGAGGCAGGAAAATCACTTGAACCCACTTCAAGACCAGCCAGGGCAAAATAGCAAGCCCTCATCTCCACAAAAAACTAAAAAAAAAAAAAAAAATTAGATTGGTGTGGTGGCACACGTGTAGTCCCAGCTACTCAGGAGGCTGAGGTGGGAGGATTGCTTGGGCTGGGGAGATGAAGGCCGCAGTGTCACGCCACTGCGCTCCAGCCTGGGTGAGAGAGCAAGACTGTCAAAAGACAGACAGAGAGAGAGAGAGAGAGAGAGACAGAGAGAGAGAGAGAGAGAGAGAGACAGAGAGAGAGAGAGAGAGACAGAGACAGAGAGAGAGAGAGAGACAGAGAAAAGAAAGAAGAAAGGAAGGAAGTAAGGAAGGAAGGAAGGAAGGAAGGAAGGAAGGAAGGAAGGAAGGAAGGAAGGAAGGAAGGAAGGAAGGAAGGAATCCCATGTTCTACTCAGTCCATACTCTCTTCCCTGGTGACCTTAGTCAATCTCAGAATTTACCACCTATGTTCTGGTGACTTCACAGACTGTATTTCCTTCCCAGTTCTTCCTCCTGAGGTACAACTTTCATCTCATATAAGTCTCAAAACATTCTGCCTCCTCTCCTCATACCCATTTCAATAATTTTGTGGAGGCCACAATTTCCCAGCTGGCCTACTTTCCTCTCACCTCTTTTTTGTTTTTTCTTTTGAGATAGGGTCTTACTCAATCACCCAGGCTGAAGGGCAGTGGCATGATTGTAGTTCACTGTAACCTTCATCTCCCCAGCTCAAGCGATCCTCCCACCTCAGCCTCCTGAGGAGCTGGGACTACAGGTATGCACCACTATACCAGGCTAATTATTATTATTTTGTTTGTGTGTGTGTGTGGAGATGAGGGCTTGCTATGTTGCCCAGGCTGGTCTCGAACTCCTGAGGTCAAGTGATCCTCCCACTTTGGCCTCCCAAAATGCTGGGATTACAGGCTCATGAACCACCTAGCCCAGCCTTCCTCTCACCTCTTTCTAATCCATCCTCCACACTGCAGCTGAGTGAGATTCAGAAAATACAAACTTAATGATGCCAACCATCGCCATTGGAAATCATTGCCTCCAGGATTACATGCAGACCCTTAACACAGTCTATATGGCCCCATATGATCTGTCCCTAAGCCCCTGACCCTTTACTTCTCTGACCTCCTCACTCTGCTCCAGCCACACCGGCCTCCTTGCTCTTCCTCCAGCTATGCCAAGAACACTCCTGCCTCAGTGTCTTGGCCCTGACTGTTCCCTCTGCCTGAATGCTCCTCCTCCAGCTATCTGTATGTCACACTCCCTTAAACTCAGGTTTTTGCTCAGATGTCACCTTATCAGTGAGTGAGGCATCTCCCTAGAACTATAATCACTTTACCTAAGTACTAATTAACTTTTACCTTGGAAATCAGGTTAATTAATAAATTCAGTGGCATTCGGAATAGATAACTGTTAACATCAGTGAGACTAATAAAAAGTGAAATAGCTTAATGATAAAAATACAAGATTCCACTATTGTGTCCATTTAGATTGTGTTAGTCCATAGAAATCAGTCACTATGAGCACACTAGTACCTTGAAATTACTGCCTGGTAGTGCCTTGAGTTACTTCTGCTAGGCTAGAGATCTATTTCCCAGTATTCTCTGAATATAGCTATGATCACTGTGTCCATTTAGCACATATTCTATTTTACAGTTCTCATTACACCCCCATGCAACAACGGATTTGGATGCCAAAACTAAGATATTGTTAAATCCTCTAGGAAGCCAAACATCTCTAAAACTCTTGAAAGTGTGGTCGGTGAAAGGTGTTGTCATTGAATCTTGGATGAACTTAATATATTTCTTCTTTTGCAATCAGCCCTCACATTTCAGAATTACAAAAAATAAATCCAGTTTAGATCTAGCTACATAAACCATAAAGCCTTAAACTAAGAACTGCCTCTTCCTTTAATACCAGAATCAAGCAAATGGCCAAGCAGATGGCAGTTTAAAACAGTAAGAATCCTGGGAACATGTGGGAAGGGTGAGGAAGATGGAGAAAGTGGAAAGACTGCAGAAAAATGATTCCAAATGTTTCCCTACTTCTTTCCTCTACCCTCTGACCCATAAAGCTTGCCTATTGTCTTGCCTTGACTTGGAAAAAGTTGGGGTGAAATAGCTTTAGAATCAAAACAGATCTGTTTGAATTCTCTCCTGTCTTCTAACTAATCTGAATTCTAATTCCTTGATTTTTGTAAGACATAATACCTTCCTTATGCAGCTATCCTGAGAACAAAAGGAAGAACATAAAGTATGGCATAAAGGACTACGTCTGAATCCTGCTTCCTACCTGATTTCCTACATCCTATCCCCTGAAACAATATCTCAGAACCTGCCTGCTCAGTGTGCAGACTGGGAGCTCACTAGCAGTTCAGGCCTGCTGACTCAGAACCCACATTCTAGTAAGACTGCCCATCAAAGCAGGAGTAGCATCATCCTGTAGGAAAGGTCTCCTGATTTCCACCAACCCAGCTGTTCAACTACATGTGAACTCTTGGTTATTCACCAGTTTCTAGTAATTGCATTCCTCACTGTGTGATGAAAGATCTAACACATGTATTTTCCACGTATGATGCATGTTGGCAACACGTCCATTCTGGGTATGATGTGGGATAGCCTCCCAGTTGCTGTGCCTGTCACCATGCAAAGGGAGTGGTGCTGGCTAGGTACATCCCAGGCCCTGAGACAATTTGCTGGGGACTTCTATTCTGCTCATTGGTTAGATATTCCATAATTTACACTGGAGGGAAAGCTGAAGGCAAGAAATGGCCATTGATAAATTCATGTTGAGTTTAAAGGATGGATTCCAGAGAAGAGGGAAGCAGTTGATCTTTTGATCAGAATAACATAAAAACAAATATACACTAAAGTCATCCAGTTCAAAAGATTTAACTAGTTTATTGAGGAGTTTCATGCCTCTTTGGAGTATAAACATGATTTCCAAGTAATTGCTTTCAACTTAATCTGTTGAAACCCCTTTACCCAAGTGGATATCAAGTTCCTTAACACCATCTTGGCCAGATTTCATAACTGATGAAAACATTCAATGAAAACCAGTTAAAAAAGTAGAAGCATACTTTCTTTTTGGGACAATGGAAGGGTTAATTTTGGAAAATGCTGACCTTTACATTACACTTCTGTATATTATGAACTGATTAAAGTAATACACTTCCTTAATACCAAACTTGATTTAGTAAAAATGATGGTCAGTACCTGTAAAAATTATCTTACCTGTATTCCAACAAGGACCATGCCTTATTGTTCTTCCTGTTTCCCATACCTACTAGTTTCTGGCAGCAGAATAAGTAGTCAAAAACGGTTGAGAAAAACTTAACTCTTGACAAGCCAAATCTTAAAGAGCAAAGGCAATTGAACTATTTTTTTTAATGGCAAAACAGGGTCATTATACTTGCTCAAATTTTTGAGTTGACAATATCTAATGAGAGATGGCAACTTTTATAAATTGATAAGTTTTCTTTGGTTTCTTTAGTGTACACCATACCCTGGAATGATTTATATATTCTATTTCTGCTCAGAAATTGTTTTTTTGTTCTCACAAGTTTTTGTCAAAGATCTAGTACAAGGATCTGATACAGAAGTTATTGAAATATCGTTTTCAACATGCTTTTAAATTACTACTAAAAGGAAAACATTGACAATGAATGCAAGACTTAACAACTGTAAGGTTTGGCAGTTTAAGAAAGTAACAGTTTAAAAATTAACAAAAGGAAGATAATTTGTAATTTGTATAAGGATTATTTAGACATTTAAATATTTTTATCTGAGGAATATTTTGAATTATTAGTAATAAACAATAGAGGGATAGGTGTTTTGATGAAAAATTAGTACTTGAATCAACCAAAGCTGAACATCATCAACTTCTGAAGTTGCATTTAAAAAATGCCTTTAGGGGAAGAAAATAAATTGTTCCTTACTGGAAAATGAATTAACTGTAAACTCGAGGTATGTGCCTATACAAATGTTCCAACAAAGTCTGGGCTCACTTCATTGGAGACATTTAAACAATCTGAGTCGTACAAAAGAAAATCTTTTTCCTTTTCCTGGCCATAAGTAATTACTGATTCAACTTTTTAAGCAATTCAGAGCACACTGCAGGTGCACCAGATTTAAACAAGCATTGCATAAACCAAATGGAGATAAAAACTACCACGAACCTGAGTACTACTCCGGATGAGAAACCAAAACCCACGTCTAACTTAGCAATTAAGTGCACAGTATTGATTCTCATTGGTCAGTGTATGCATAAGTCACTTTGATGAAACCATCTACAGATTTTTAAAAAAATCCTTGTGGCCCTTGTTCACAACCAGTGGTCTTTGGAAGTTAAGGTCTACTGAGTTGAGTCACAAAGCACGTGCTATATTCAATGCTGGTATGATACTGATACCCTTTCTACGAAGTTAGAACTTTCTAAAACATCTGAAGATGGGGGAGGCATGTGAGACTAAAATAAGGATTAGAGGAGTGACTGCAGAGACTGTCAGTTGGTAATGAGGGAGGAGGAGGATAAACTGGGGTTGGCCCCAGATGAGCCCACAATGCAGCAACAAGACAGCACAGAACTGCAGAAACTTCTAGGAACCACTGTCTGGTCCTGCTGCCAAGTGAGGCAAAACCAAAGAGGGATTTAACAAAAAAGGCACAAAGGAAAAACAAAATGAAACCTAAAGTTATGAGTCAAAAGGTTACCCCACTGTTATCCTGCATTAAAGAGGACAAGGCCAGAGTGAAAACTCTCTCTCCTGGTTCTTTCAAACAAGACAGGCTTTATTTAGATCACCAAAAAGAACATTTTACAGAAAGGGAACCATAACATTACACAACAAAGTATAGCCCTAAAATCTCAAACAAGAAAGGCAATGCTTTCTTTAGATCACCAAAAATAATGTTTCACAGAGAGGGAACCGTTAGAAGCAAATGTATAGCTGCAAATTTTCTTTTGCCATCAATATTGATTCCCTCTAAAATACTTTGAGACTACTTTGTGGTTTCCAAGTACAAACTAAACCTTGTTGGACAGAGTTGCTCAGCTTCATCAAAAAAATAAAACCAATTTGCAAAAAATAAAAAATAAAACATAAAGAGACAACGTGGTTCTTGCTAACTAACTGCAATGTCTACTGAAATGGCCTAACCTATTCCACGAACCTTTCACTGTGAACATAGTTGCTTTTGCCTTGCCACCACAGATGGCCTGCACAGTAACAAGTGTCGTGTCAGAGCACTTTCAGGCACCCAGGGAATCATTCCTAACAGAATAACTGCAGTATGTGGGCAACTCAAACAACAGAGCCCCAAGGTGGGCACTGTGTCTGTGCTGTGGGTAAAGACCCACCACCTTGTTAAGTTGTTCACCTGGAATCCAGAGCGCCAAACTAGACAGAGCAGTTGCTCTTACAGAACCATCAACATTTTAATAAATTGCCCGGGGGTTCTTGGTGCTGTAATGTGCCTCACAGGCAGCGACGTAAGCCGACTCTGGGAAGAAGTCATCATGGTATTCTGCTAAAAACCTGAAAAGAAAAAATAGCCCCAATGAGCACCATACTAACTAAGGACTAAATATCATCAAGCAAAATATTGACTTTCAACCTACTAACATTTCAACTGTTTTTTTGGTATTAGGAAGAAAAAAAATGACTATAATTTTGATCTCTCTATATTGATTATTTTCACTGCACTTATCCAGCTTCTATGTGAATTACTACTTATCTGAATGCCTTCACCATCATCAAGTGTACAAATGGAAACAGAACCTACACTCCACTAGGTGGCAGTCTGGTTATATAAACACTTCTGTGGCGGGGGGAAGCCCGTGAATGTTTCTACATTTTTCTGTTGTTCAAACAAACTATTAAAAACAACAGATTATAGGCTGGGCACGGTGGCTCACACCTGTAATCCCAGCACTTTGGGAGGCCGAGGCAGGCAGTCACAAGGTCAGGAGATCGAGAACATGCTAGCTAACACAGTGAAACTCCATCTTTACTAAAAACACAAAAAAATTAGCCAGGCATGGTGGCGGGTGCCTATAGTCCCAGCTACTTGGGAGGCTGACGCAGGAGAATCGCGTGAATCTGGGAGTCGGAGCTTGCAGTGAGCCACGATCGTGCCACTGCACTCCAGCCTGGGCAACAGAGTGAGACTCTGTCTCAAAAAAAAAAAAAAAAAAGAAGCAAATAAAATAAAAAATAAAAAACGATTATAAACAATAAATCTCACTTGAGAAATGTACATCATTTATATGAGCAAAGTCATAAAAAAATTGAACAGAACAACTAGTAAGGGCATTTGGTGTCCTAATTTGCCATGCCAAAAGATGTTACAGTTCTAGCTGACAGTACCAAGACATAGAAAAGACTCATATGTATGAAGACGGATGTTAAAAAATGTGCTGGTCATTCAAGAGTCTGCAATACACAGATGATATCTTGACTCAAAATTCAACTGATTTTGCCATGGAGGGCTAAGACATTCTCACATGTGCATTATTCACTAATAAGCACATTAGCCTTATGCTTGCTTCCCAGTGACTCCCACCTGCCCAAATTCCTAAAAATGTACAAACCTTCTTTAGTATAAATTGAGTCAAAACTCACTGGATAGCTAACTCATTTTCTTCTATGAGTGTACTCTTTTTATGATCATTGAGTCCATTGATTCTGGTTGTTATCTTCGAATACATTTTTAAAACCTCTTACTAGGTTTATTAATAAATCCTCCTAAGTTACTTCCTAAAATTCTAATTTCTATTTTGTATTAGGTATGCATCAAAATAAGCAGGATTTCCTATGCTATCCTGCAGCTGACTCTTCATATTTTCTTGGCACTATTTGATTTCAGTTTATAAAATTTTATGCCAAACAGAGTTGTGGGTTTTGTTGAGGAAGAGGCTGGGAGGGAAGAGGGTATTTTGGAAACTTGTTTCCAAGAGAATGTTGTAAAGTCTAATTTCACTCATGGACATTTTATTCAAAATGCCTACATGAAAGGATCTCTTAAAACCACAAGACAATTTCCCTGGCTGGGATGCTCTCCACTCTGTGGTAAATCCTACTTCGATGAGTCAGGTTGGGGCCTGGATACAAGGAAGAGATGCTCCTTAAAGAGAAGGAAGAAACAAAGTCAGGTAGCCAGGATGAGCTGGGTGAGGCAGGGGAATGACTAGCCTTGAAGGCCAAGGAGAGGAAGTGGTCCACAGGCATCATCTGGAAGGGAGAGGACACAGCAGAGCCTCAGGTCAAATGATCCTATTAGATAAAAAAAATGACTGGCTTTGTCAGCTGCAGGAAACAATACCTTTGTCTGAATTCATACATGACAACACAGACGAGGGGTCTTTTCTCTTAATTCTAAACACCAAAATCCAACCTATACATGCTACTATTTACGTTAGTTTATGTACATGCAACAAAGGAAAGTCCAATGCTTGAGGTACTGTTGAATAAAAAAATGTAAAACTAAATTATCATCAATCTCAATCACTTCTACTTTAGAAAATTTATTGCCGGGCGCGGTGGCTCAAGCCTGTAATCCCAGCACTTTGGGAGGCCGAGACGGGCGGATCACGAGGTCAGGAGATTGAGACCATCCTGGCTAACACGGTGAAACCCCGTCTCTACTAAAAAATATAAAAAACTAGCCGGGTGAGGTGGCGGGCGCCTGTAGTCCCAGCTACTCGGGAGGCTGAGGCAGGAGAATGGCGTAAACCCGGGAGGCGGAGCTTGCAGTGAGCCGAGATCACGCCACTGCACTCCAGCCTGGGTGACAGAGCCAGACTCTGTCTCAAAAAAAAAAAAAAAAAAAAAAAGAAGATTTATTTTCTATGTATAAGGTTTTTTAATTAAATTCTTCTAGTGAGACAAAAAGCTTCACCTCTGTACAATGAATGCCCCTAACTCAGAAACCAGAGAAATTATAGAAAAAAGAAATACCAAAAAAACCCACTCCTAATTCCCATTACGGTTAGAACCAACCATACTTAGGTAATACTTCTACTATTTAAAATACCACAGAGCTGACTTCCCTATGTGCTAAAGAGAAGTTCAGAGAAGCCACATATATGGCAACAGATGTAAGTTTTGACAAAGTAATAAAAATACCTCAAAAAGAGATCAAAGTGCTTCAATAAAGCCTTCAGATTCTTCTCAGAAAAGGACATCTTTCCAAGGATTTCCGGAAGTTTCACTGCATTAAAAATAAAGGTAAAACCATTCACAATTAGTAGAATCTGACAATGCATAGGATTCACTCAGGGAAGGTCTGGGCCCCTCCTTATCTCTATTGGAACTGAAATTAACATCCACATTATCAAACAAAACCCCAAACTCTTACTGAACAAAGACAGTGTAGCAGTACAAATATTACAAACATAATTTTTATGAAATTTAAGATTCATTCAGTGCCTTTTGATAGGTTACCTTTGATTTTTCTTAGATCCCCAAATTTCTTAGACAATTATAGCCCAAACCACAAGGTGTATAGAAAGCTAACAAGAGAATGCAAAATGAAAAATGGAAAGAAAGCAGGAATCAGGATTCTTACCAAACAATCGCAACAAATGTTGTGCCCCATAAATGTAAGAGGGTGGAGGCGGCTGGTCACCTGGCGGGTAATTGTCAGGCACAAGTTTCCAGGAAAGGACCTGGAAAAAGCACGAATTGAATTGTTTTTGTCACTCTTAATGGAGACACTTCCAACCACCTAACAATTATGATAGTAAATTGTACGTAGAGGGGAAAAAATAAGCCGTTGTATCAAAATAAACACAAGCTTACAAAAAACAAAGATGAAAGGCAAAAACACTTAAAATAGATTTTAAAAGTCTTTAATTTCTTAACTCGCAACAGTTATTCCCTATAAATAACTCTGTTTGGGTTCTTTAGCCCCTTTATTGAAAATCCTGCTGCATGGCCAGGTGCAATGGCTCACACCTGTAATCCCAGCACTTTGGGAGGCCAAGATGGGTGGATCACCTGAGGTCAGGAGTTTGAGACCAGCCTAGCCAATACATTGAAACCCCATCTCTACTAAAAATACAAAAAATTAGCCAGGTGTGGTGGTGGACACCTGTAATCCCAGCTACTTGGGAGGCTGAAGCAGGAGAATCATTGGAACTGGGGAGGCAGAGGTTACAGTGAGCCAAGGTTGTGCCGCTGCACTCCAGCCTGGGTGACAAGTGAAACTCTGCCCCTCCTTCCCTCCCCCCACCCAGAAAAAAGAAAATCCTGTTGCACTAGAGACAGAATGAAGCATTAAAAAGTAATCCATAGATGTTCTGAATAGTATTACTGTTGTTTCAAGATTCCTTAATTTCTGGCTGTTAGATTCCTTATGGAAATGAATTTGAATTTTTTAATCCTTGAATCAACTGAAATAGACTTCAAACCTGATAATTGATTTGTCTTCATTCTGAATTTCTGAACTGTGGGTGGACTTGGGGCTTTTGTTAAAGGGAGAGTTGCATTTCAAAAATCTCTGATGAATTTCCGTAAAAGTAGTTCAGTAAATTATAGAACCAGAGCCTACTCTACTCAGCTGCTACTTTGGCTTTTGGGACGTCATATTCAATATGAAAACAGTCAGACTGCAGAAAGCCCTCCAGCAGACAAAGCAGAAAGGTGCCCCCACAAACTCAGAAATGCTGATATAGTCAGTTTAACAACATGAAACTGCCAGAAGCTAATAAGCACCAAGGTGGCCCTGAAGGATCCAGGACAAAGGCCTAGCTTCACTTCGGCCCCTGCCTAGCCAGGCCTAGATTCTCGCCTAGGTCTCCACCAGCAGCGCCCACTTCTGCACTGTGGAGCACTGAGGGAAGGGATCGTTCCAGCAACTTTACAACATCTCCAGCACCTGCCCAGTGCACACAGCTGAAGCTTTGGAACTGTTCTGAAAGTGACTCAAAGGAAACATACAGGACTTTGCAATCTCAGAGGCATGAACAGCACTTGGCATGTACAAAAGCAGGTCATCTGGCTCTACCTCACTCATTCAATTCTGTGTTTCAAGGCAGTTTATAACCTTCTATTTATGAAGACACATTTTCCAGGGGGAAAACAGTAGGTTTCTAGTCGGGGGAATTCCCAATGGGGTATGTATGGGAACCATCGATGGGTCTTTACTGGCATGCGCTGGCCCAGACCAGCCCCTAGTACTGTGGAGCAGTGACTAGTACTGAGAGAAAGAGCCCTGGTCAAAAAATACAGTGGTAGAGGTACGTAAGAAGGTGGGAATCCACGAAGGTCTCATGAGTCCTTGTGAGAGTCGCCTGAACCCCAACCATTTCCCAGAAAGCACTTTTAAACTGTAAGTTGCAGCTGTACCTATAACCACTAGATGGCGCATTCACACTGCAGACCAGTGTGGGAACGGCACTTGACAACTCAGATGCCCCTTAAATTCACGATTTCCCTTCAATAATAAAATTCGCAGTGCATTCTTATCTGAAAAATGGGCGTGTCAGAGACTGCTTGAACTAGGGATTTCCTAACCTACCCTCAACAATCATCATAACACAAATTAGGCTTTCTAGATTCTCTATGGGGTCAGCCAACTGTAGCCCCTGGGCAAGTCCAGCCCAATGCTTGTATGTTCAAAATGGTTGGGGAAAAAAAATCATAATAATATTTTGTGATATGTGAAAATCATATGACATTAAATTCTCAGTGTCCATGAATGAATTGAGGGGGCAGCACACAGAGCCATACCCCTTTGTTTAAGGCAGAGCCACGTCCCTTTGTTTATGGCTTTGCTGCTGGAACAGCAGAGTTGAGCAGTCTCTGGAGAGACCTTAGGGTACACACTACTGAAGATAGTTATCATCTGGAAGAAAGTTTTGTGACCTCTCTTCCCATCATCAAGTGCTGTTTGCCTAGGTTGGGCACAGTGGCTCATGCCTGTAATCCCAGCACTCTGGGAGGCAGAGGTGGGAGGATCACTTGAGCTCAGGAGTTGGTGACCAGCCTGGGCAACATGGCAAAACCTAGTCTGTACAAAAAATGCAAAAATTAGCCAGGCCATAGTGTCTTGAGCCTGTAGTTCCAGCTACTCGGGAGGCTGAGGCAGGAGGATCGCTTGAGCCCAGGAGGTGGAGGCTACAGTGAGCTAACATCCTGCCACTGCACTGCAGCCTGGGTGACAGCATGAGAGTGAGACCCTGTGTCAAAAAAAATGTTCTTTGCCTAGCAAAGCCATTTTCCCCTGTGCAACTCCTACTCACTTAAAAAAAAAAAAAAAAGAAATCTCACCTCCTAGGAGACTTTCACAGAATTTGCTGATAGACTGAGACGTCTTTAGAATCCCTGACAAACTCACCACCTACAGATCACCTAATGGGCCTTAAAAATAGTTTTAAAATGAAAAGTTTTCCCATCTATCAAGTGGAAATCTGGTGGCAAGACTGATCTCGAGAATTCAAAGTAATTGGGTTCAAGTGTCTGGCACAGTGGTGGCCTAGAGCACATCCCTGAAGGGACGGCTATTGGTATTACTGTTAATGATGGAGGGGAATCAAGTATTTAAAGTTGGAGTCAGAAAACTACAGCCTGCTGGTCACAGCCCGCCCAACTACTGCCTGTTTCTATATTGCCCACAAGCTAAGAGTGGATGTTATATTTTTAAATGATTGAAAAACAAACAAAATTTTCAAACACATGAAAATTAAATGCTAGTCAAATTTCAGTGTCCATAAATCAAGTTTTATTGGAATATAGCACACTCATTTTATTTACATACTATCTGTGGCTACTTTTGGAGTTAAGTAACCTTGACAGACACCATATGGCCCACAAATAGCCTAAAGTATTTACCCTCTGGCCCTCTGTGGAAAAGGTGTATTGACATCTGTTCTATAAAGTAAAAATACTGGCATTTCAATAATTGCACTTATTTAAAAGATAATTGTCAGTGTAGGGCTGAAATCCTAACAATTTTCTCGCTTTAGAAACCAAAACCCACAGTGTTAAGCATAATCTTACGTACAATTTTGTTAATGTTTACAGTAATAGCAACATGATGCTTCAAGAACCTTGACTTCCACCTGTAGAATCAAAGTAATCACAAATGAAGGAACCATTGGGAACAAACATCAAACATTCTTTACCTCATTTATTTCATTAGTTCTTCTCCCTTCAAAGCCAGCAAACACAGCACTCCCTTCCTTGCTAGGAGTCAGAGGAATAGGTGACGATGATCTGCTATGCACAGGTGTTTCTTCCAAAGAAAAACATGAAATTATTCACACAGCAACTGAATTAAAGACTGCCTCAAGACTGTTAAAAACTGCAGAACATAAATCTAAACTTGGTTCTCAGAAAGTACCAACCTTTAACAATAAGACTTTCCTTTTATAACAGCACCTGAATTTTGTTTGGTTAAAAAAATAAGGAATAAAGCACTGACACATGCTACAATGTGGATGAACCTTAAAAGACTAGACTTAGTGAATGGAGCCAATCACAAAGGGCCACATACTATGTTTCCATTTATATGAAATACCCAGGGTAGGCAAATCCAGAGAGACCGAAAGCAGCTTAGTGGTTGCCAGGAGCTTGCAGAAGGCGAAGTGAGGAGTGATTGCTACTGGGTATGGGGTTTCTTTTTGGGGGTGCTAAAAATGTTCTGGAATTGACTGTGCAGATGATCACACAACTCTGTGAATACACTAAAAACTATTGGATTGAACTGTATATGTGGATGTGTCAATAAAGCTGTTAAGTGCCACTGAATTATTCACTTTATAATGGTTAATTTTATATGTGAATTTCACATCAATAAATACAAATAAAAAAATAAAAAATACAAAGAGAAACAGAAAAAGATAGCACTTTATTTTGTAGCACTTTTAAAAACACTGTCTTTTTAAAAATTTTCCCAGCTGACCCTTTTCAATCTTCAATCAACCAATCCTTATTACCCACTTACATACAGATGATTCCATTTATATGAAATGCCCCAAACTGGCAAATCTATAGAGACAAATAGATTAATGATTGTCAGGGGACATAGGGAGAGGCAAATGAGTAACTGCTAGTCGATGTGGGGTTTCTTTTTTGGAGTGGTGAAAATGTCTGAAACTGATTTCAGTGATGGTTGCCCAACTCTTTAGTTTTGCCCAACTGAAATTATTTTGTTAGTTATCTATCAGACAGTGTGGTCTCTTTGTGTCGCCCAGGCTCGACTGCAGTGGCCCAATAAGAGCTCACTGTAGTCTTGGACTCTGGGCCTCAAGCGATCCTCCAGTTTCAGCCTCAGCCATAGCCACAGCTGCAGCCTCCCAAGTAGCTGGGACTATAGGTGCACATCATCACACCTGGCTATTTTTTTCTTTAAGAGATGGGGTTTCACTATATTGCCCAGGCTGATCTTGAACTCCTGGCCTCAAGTGATCCTCCTGCCCCAGTCTCACAGGCATGAGCCACTGTGTCTGGAGACACTAAAAACTTTAAATGTGTGAATTTTAAGGTATGTTTCAAGCTGTTTTTAAAAAGCACCTAACTTTGTTTTAGCACTTGATTATTCAAAGGGCTTCTCTTAAAGGTATGTCTTCTTCAACTCTGCCTTTCTGAGCTTTCTCAATCTTCAAAGAATCAGCAAATACTTTCACGCACCTGGAACTATGCCCCAAAACTGAGCTGTGATGGGCTGACACAATCAACAAGTCAGTCCCTTCTCTCAGGACCTTATGATATGGCAGGGACAGGATGTACACAAGGAAACGGGCACCTGAACACAGAATGGCACTGTGATGACAGTTCTGGGAGTTCCAACAGGATGATGCTTAGAAGGACCCCTGAAGGAGTCAGCACAGCAGGAGGGGCTGAGGGAAGAACAGGGCACAGGTCATACACAAGATATGCCTACTGGGGCATGGGGATTCGACTCCAAATAGTTTTACACTGACCTTAGCTTTGGAGGTGTTTTTGATATTTATGAGGGGTGTCTTAGATTTCACAGCCTGCAGCTGAGCTCTGTGAAAGGAAGGCAACTAGGCTTCCATCTCTGCAGTTGGGTGCTTGGCACCTGCTGATGTAGCTCTGTTTCCACCTCCACACAGTGTACCGGTGGACAGGCATGCAAGCTGCCTCCCCTACTGCTGACTTCCTAACTCACTGAGCCCGCTAGGCACCAGGTGGCATCGTCGGCCCTGCTGCCATCAACTTTCCATTTCACACGTTGTTGGCAGTCAAGGGTGGAAGCATATAAGCACAGAGCACCCTGTATTTGATTTGTGAAAGAGATCTTCAATGTAAAGTGAATACTCCTAGTAAGAGCGCTTCATTAGCACAGGCTAAACAACCAGATTTTAATTAATTTGGGAAAAAAATGCCTGGTTAGTGTATGATAGCTAATGTTAGTTTCCACAGTAATTGTATCTGATTCATGACACCTGTTTTCGCAGTTTTTGACAGTTTAAAATGATTAATTAGCAGTGGCTTACTTCTAAGTTTTATACTACAGCAAATCAACCTGTGTGTATTTTGGAAAAAAAGAAAGTTAACTCTTGTCTAATTTATTTTGCCCATTGAAACATTCCAGCTGAAAATCAAGGTGAGCAGATCTGATGGAGTTTGAGTTGGGCTGAGAGGAGGTAAGAAGAGATTATGGAAATCTGAGCATTCTTACTTTGATATTTTAGGACAGACCTTTCCAAATTAACTTTAGAATGGAGAGACTACAGAGATAGAGTACAAAGAAAACAAAAAGCTAAACAACCCATTAGAATTGCTCATTTTGAATGCTTCGTTAGGCCTAGCTACACAATATATAGAATTCTGATAACTCAATTTGCTCACAATCGGTAGAGTGATGGCAAAAAAAGGCTGAGGAAACAGCCCAGTCCTGCCTCCACCACAGCTGCACTGCAATCTGCGCCAGGTGCTTCAACTGTCTACAGCTCCAGGAAGCAGGCAGCATTAACAGCACTTTGGACATGGGAATCACACGCACTGTACATAAACACGTAACCTCAGCACCATGCCTGGCACTGACTAGGCACAAGGTACACGTTGGCTCTCCCCGGCCTGGAGCACCCGAGAATGAACCTACTCTTTTCCAGGTGCAGGAAGAGCTTGGGCATGCTGGCGGACGTGTCCTGCTGCCGGCGCTTGGGCTGAGGTGAAGCGCTGCTCTCGGAAAGCCTGTCACTGTTGGCACTGTGGCGCGTGGACCGCCTCAGAGACTGCAATGCTTCTGGCTCAGCTTTGCGCCTTTTAGGGGTGGCTGGTTCACCAGTGGTCGGCTGACTCTCTGTGGACTGTGGCGTGGATGGATTCAACAAAGGCGGGCTGGGAGAGAGTTCCTCCTGGCTCCTAGGGAAGATGGAGAATGTCACACACAGCTGGCTCAAAGGGCCTTTCCAGAACATGGAGTGCTTCTGAAGACACGAAATGCTCTCTCTACTCCAGGAGGGTTGTAAATATGTACATAAGTCACTTGGACCCTCTCCATAACTCTGCAAGGCACCCCCAGTGAGTCCTGCAGGCCTCTCACCTGGAGTGAAACTGACATGGGGAAAGGGAAAGGAGAGAGACGCTACCAAAGGAAGGATGGCTGAGAGGAGATGGTGGCCAGGCGGAAAGAGAAGCTGGGGAGCCAATAGCCATGAAGCAGAGGGAGAAAGGGAGGGCAGGGCAAGGTGGCCAAGGCAAAGGGCAGCACGCTGCAAGTGGGAGGTTATCAGTTCACCTGCAGGCAGTTTTGCAGCACAGCAGTAGATGAAGGCAGACGATAAGTGGTTAACAGAGGAGACAGATGAATGGAAATCATGAGAACAGACCACTCTCTCAGGAAGAGAGGCAAGAGGGAGCGAGCACAATACCTTACAGAGATTAAGGGAAAGACTTTAGGTTGCAGGATCCCCCTCCCTGCCCCCTCAAAAAAGAACAGAGCATGCTTGGTAACTGAGGGAGGAAAAGTGGTGATATCGCAGAGCAAGAAGAGAAGTAACTTTTATTGAAGGCCAAAGTTTGCAGGCCCTGTGTGAACATTCCCATTTAATATTACTAGCTAGGCTTGCCTTCAGTCCATCCCACACCTGCAAAAGAAGGAGGCTCCTAAGGAACCTCTGCCACTAACACAAACAGCCAGTGAGGGGGCTCAATTCAAACTTGCCCCTTCCACTCTCCTCAGCCTGTGCTCTCTTCACCCCACCCCCTACCATCTTCCCCAAAAATGGGGTAGCTGCTCATCATCCCACCTAAGTTCTTTATGCTGGGGTCTTCACTTGGTAAAATCTGCCAGAGCCATATGAAAGTGAAATGATGACTTAGCTTACCCACGAAAAAAGAAAACCTCCAGGACACACATTTTCATTTCCTTCCCTCCTCCAAACATGTTGGTCCACACTATCAGATTGAACTCTTCAAAATAAGGATCTTATTATTGTACTGCTGACATGTGAGGGTGAAAGTGCAGGCTATATAACTTACCTGTTAGTGCTTGTGGCACTTTCCTTAATGGGAAGAAAAAACTTAGACGAAGTCACCTTTTTATACTGAGCTTGCTCATATGGATAGAGTAAAACCAACGGGAGAGTGTAATCAAAGGTTATTCTTAATCCATCCACCATCTCCTTACAAAGGTCAACACTGGCAGGATTAAAAAGAAGAGATTACAGACACAATTAAGTAAGAGGTACTTTCCAAAATTTCACAATGAAGTTGCCGATTTTTAATAGGGCAGTTTGAAATCTAATCATTATATATTACACCTACGTACACACAAAATGAAATGGATTTGTAGCTGTCAAGATTACATAGGAAAACATAAGTGCAGAAAGTACAGCAGTCACTTTACCTTACCCCACTAAACACAAATAAATACGTTCAAGGCTACAGAGGTGTCCAGCAGCCTGTGCTGCAAAAGTGGACAGGTGGACACACCCCTATCACTGCAAAATGAAACAGCTTGACCCTAGTGAACCCCTAACCCTTGCTTTAACTCCAACACTCCACCTTGTCCAACACTGCCTCTTGTCCAGCTGGGTCATGCATGCTAGGCAGGATACAAGGAAGCTTTCTCTGACTGGAATGAAAATCTGTTTGTAAACAAGCTTTGAGAAATCCTTACTGCCCATTCTGGTGCTTCTCAAGGAAAGTTCTTGCCCTAAACAGTATCACCGAAAAAACTGTCTCTGTGCTGAGGCAGTGCACTTTCAATGCATCCATGTCAGATGTGTAAATAGTTATTGAAGTACTGAAGATTTCACAAAAGTGACAAGGTTTTAATATTAGATGATTCAATGAATTATCAATTATTAAACATTAAATGAATTCAAAATAACTGAGTAGAGACAAGTGTCACCTATTCTAAATGGAAGCCACCTAATACAGAGAGAACCACAAAATACCAAACATGCCAGTACTCACTTCTTTTCTGCTGGGATATAATGCACGTTCATGTTGGCATGTGGCATAACGTGATGGTGACGAGGTCTCTCATTGGCTGAAAAGGCTGCATTGATAGCAAAATGCTTCACATAGGATTCCAAAATCGTTATGATGTTGGTCTGGCATGGAAGTTTCACTAACTGTTAACCAAAACATAGACATCTGATGTATGCATCCTAATGTAACAAACCACATATTCCAAGAAACACTGGTCATGTCTGTACCATTTTTTAACTCAAAAATAAAGCAAAGCCAATTCTGTTTGAATAGAACTTCTTAAATATATTTGCAATCTCTTTGATCTTTTTTCCTCTACTGATCATAACCTTATGTTGATTACAATATTACTTTTTTGAATAGATGTAAGCAGTGATTCTTAAGCTTAGTGATCTGTTAGAACAACCTGGGGGATTCCTTCAAGTATACCTGCAGTTGGGCTCCACCACAGATCAATTAATCCTTAACTTCTGGGCTGAAGCACAAGCAGCAGGATTCTGGAAAGCTCCCAACACAACCCTAATGGGCAGCCAGGGCTGTGTGAGTTATAATTTAATCAGCTGCACAGCACCACTGGCAGAGAACTTTAAAACCTGACTCAGACAAAGCTGAAAAATATAAATTTCATTCCTCCAAAATTCGTTATTGCTTACGTCTATGACTGCAAAATATGGCAAAATGAAAATGCCAAACAAATCAATGTTTTATGCATTCTCCCTACATACCCGTTTCCTCCTGTTAATGTAGTAACAATCATCCTCCAGCTGCTTCTTCAGAACTTCAGGGATTTCTATAGTTATTGTTCTTTCTTCCATTTCCCTTTTTGTTTGAAGCTCTGGTTCTTCTTTCTGCAATATCAAAATTCCATTTTTAACTATTTAAAACAGTAGGAGAGTCAATATCCAAGGAAGGCCTGCTATGAAACAAACCCAGCTAATCCTCAACAATCATAGTATGCCAGGTGTTCTAATTAAAAGTATGTTAACGGCCAAAAGTTAACTTGTTTGGCGGCACTAAACACAATGCAAATATGTATTTCATTTCTTTCCCATTTAAGTTTACCAGTCGGATTTATACTAACTTTGGAGGCAGGCAGAAGACATCACAGTCTGTAGACTCCATTAAAAGAAATTTATCATTATAAAACAAATTATTTGACTGGAAAGAAAGATAACTATAATTTGTGGAAACATTTTAGGGGCATAAAGAGCCACTGAGAGACTCATACGGTGACTATAAGGGTTGTTTTTCTTTAAATGTCAGATAAAAATTTACATTATTGGTTTAAAAGATGTATCTTTAGAAAACAATTCACAACTGGAGTATTTCACTGTGAACTTTTACCACTAAAATATACAACAAAGAGAAAGTTTTTACAATAAAAACTTTATACCACCTCAGTCTTTTCTTCAATATCACTTTCTTCACTTATTTCTTCATCCTTGTCTTCACTACAGTCAGAGGAACTGCTTAATGCTACGTGAAACAAAAGCATCTGGTGAACTTGCATTATATACTTCACCAACCCTTATGTCTACAGATCTTCACCTGTAGTGCGGGTGCTATTGGAAATAACAAACTGCAATTCCATGTATTTTTAAATGCCAAACACAAATGCTGTATCTTTCACAATAGAAATTTATTTTGACAACCAATTTCAACAGATGCAAAAATCACACAAGCTAATGATCGGAAAGTGTTTTGTCAGTTAGGATCCTACAGTTTCCTGTTGCATTCATAAATGAGACTAAGGTCTGGGAGGTGCCAAAAAGAGAACAGATCCCATGAGAACACACCCATGAGGGGTTTGTACAAAGATGCTGGCTGAGAGGGCAGCAGTCACAAGCATGACTCTGCTAAGGTGCTATTACTGACTTATCGACTTATATTGACTGCTACTTTAATTGTCAAAAATAAATGGAGCAAATATTATACATAATGAGCTTGAAGTGTTTCCCTGTCTGGAATTTCAATGAATCCTTCTCTCAGTCTAGGTGGAAGTTCTTTCAGCCAAAGAAAATGAAGTGAAGCTACTCACAGTTTTCATCATTTTCATCTTTTTCTTCAGTGGGGAGGCCTTTTAAGACAGAGTCAACACCAGGCAACCTGCAGCGCTTCTTCTTTCTTCCTGTGCTCCTCCTGAAAAAGAGTAGCAAACAACTGAAATAAATTTTGACATTGAACTCTTGAGTCCTGAGATCAAAACAAGATATAATAAACAATGAAATACATTTGAAAAATCATTAAACTTCAGAACATAAATGGTAATTTCCATTTCAGAAGATTATACAATAACCAATCTGAAAACACTAAGGTTATTTAGAATACCATAGGAACACTCTTCCTCTTACACACTTTAAATATGTAAAATTACTTAATAAATATTTGTCATTTTATTACTATCATAAAAGTCTAAAACACTAAGAGAAAACACAATGGATAACATTTATATCTTGATTTGTGTATTCTTACAGGCGAGCTACAGCTTTTCTTGCCAATTTACGCTGTAATCTACGATTTTCATCGGTATCACGAAGCACATGATCTTCGGCTGCCCATCTATCCCAGCTAATTGAACAAAAAAGGAAAATTCAGTACTTTAGTTTGATATAAAACAAAGGCTAAAAGTACCTCAAAGCAATAGAAATGCCCCAGAATTACATTTTAGAAAACGATTTAAATATTTTAAAATCACAAAGAGGAGACAAATAAACTGAAAAAGTAACTCATTCAGACAGAGAAACAACTGGGGTTTCCAGAATCACCCAGACAGAATTCAAATACAATCGACTTAAAAGTAACTATTCCTCAGAATAGGCAAGTTCTGGTAACAAAGTAAAAACAGGAAATGAATCAAACTTCTCTACAAGTGTTTCTAAAACGTAAATAAGTTTGCAGTGTTACAAAGTAAAAACAGGAAATGAAACAAAGTTCTCTACAAGTGTTTCTAAAACTTAAAAAGAAGTCTGCAATGTTCCTGTGCTGCAAAGACAATCAATTTTCAGTCTGGTTTAACAAGTTCACTCACCTTCTGTTCCAACCATTAAAATGGATCAGATATTCTGGGATCTTTCTGCCTTTTTCGTCTTTCCCAACAATAACATCAACAATCTGAAACCAAGAAATATTGCCCACAAATGATAGGACATACAGAAAATTAGAAGTTACATCAGGAAAACTAATTCATAGACCCCTTTTTAAAGAAAAGAAAGCATTCTCTCCTCTTTTAGACCGAGAGCTGGGTTGAAATATTTTTCCTTTCAATTATCATTTTTCCCCCGAGTGGACGCCTTCAAAATAGGAAACATCCGTCCAACCACCCCGTGATTGGTCTCTGAGCGTGAGACAGTGTGAGGCTTCTGAAGCCATTGGCCGGCCGATTTGTCACTAAGGAAAGAGTCCAGGCTAGATGAAAGTTGCAGCCCTGAGACCTCTGGGAGTTGTAGTTTCCTGGGCTCCCCTATATCCAGTGCCAGGACGGCTGGCTGGAGACTCTGGAATCCCTCCCTGTTGTGTCCCTAGAGGGAACAACTAAGACTAATGATGGGGCGTGTCGCCCCGTGAGGAGGCTCGGGGTCAAGGAGAAAGAGGGACAGCAGACGAGGTTAGAAGACAGGAGCAGCAGGGGAGGGAACTGAAGGCAGAATATGCTCATCCCTTTAGGGATGTCCTTTAGCATCTCTAATTGACAGAGCTGTCCAGACATCGCCAAAGACACACGTGGGACTGCCCTTGTCTCTGCCGCCTAAGGCTTCGCCCAGGAGGCCCTAGGAAGCCAAGTCTCTTAAATGAAAGCACCTGGGTGCTTTCCTTGGGGAACTGGGAGACCTGCTGCCAACTCCTGCCCGCCACCCAATTCTGAGGAGCTGCAAGATGTGGCTCAGCTCTCGGAGACTTAGGTGGACCCGCCCAGGGCGCGATTCCCATCAACTATGGTCAGACCCACGTAAATCCTTCAGAGTTTGAAAACGTAAATGCTGCAAGGCCCTGCGGTACGAAAACACTGGGCCAACCTTGCCCTCAGGGTAGGGTTCACGGCCTACAGGAAGGATGGGGCCTAAACTGGACTAGGGTCCCAGGGACACAACGTCGCAAGTCAGCGGCCAGCGCCGTGGAACTATGAATTAGAACCTGGATCGGACGGCCAGGGCCGTCCCACAGGAGCCCACCCGGCACTGGGCCGCAGAGGAGGAGAGATTTAACGCGAAGACAGAAACCGTATTCGAGAGCCCTCCTCCCTCAGCGGCCACCGTTGCAGTCCGGGGCGCAAACGGTAGCCCCGGTAACGCGACAAAGCACGGGCGAGGCTCCCAACCGCGCGTGCGCCTCCCGGCCTGACGGAAGGAAGTGGAAGCATCCCAGACCCCGCCCCGACACCCAGGCGCAGCGCCCTGTGAGCGCCCCCTGCCGGCTGCACCGCTCCTCGCAGGCCGAGGAGCCCGGCCGGTCCCTCAGCTCCGCGAGGCCGTCCGCCCCCGCCCCCGCCCCCGCCTTCGGTCCCGGGTCCCCCAGCCCGCGCCTCCTCCCTGTCCCTCCGCGGCGGCACCTTGGCATCGTACAGCACTCGCGCCTTGGTGGGGTCAGGCTCGAAGCACAGCACTTTCTCCCCTGAGTGGAATTTAAATTTCATGCCCTCGCTCGCGCTCATTTGCTCATCGTGGCGGAGGGCGAGGCTCCGGGGCGGGCGGAGCGCGCGCTGTGGGGGAGGGCGGGCGGGGGCGGGGAGGCGGTGCGCCGCGGCAGGGGGGGGCCGGGAATGGCGGAGGCTGCGGCCGCCCCGCCCTCGGCCCCTCCTCCGCCCGCCCCGAGCCGCTGCGGGGACCTCGGAGGCGCCTGGCGCGCGCGCTCCCGCCCGGGCGCGCCCCCGCACGTCCCCGCCGGGGCTTCGGGAGGGGTGCGGGCGGCGAGCGCGACCCCCTGGCCAAGGTCTACCGGCGGGACGTCTCCCGTCGCCCCCATGGGAGAGGGTCCCCGCGGCCTCCAGGCTGCGCCCACGTGCGCGCAGGGTCGTCCGTCACCCCGAGCGCCCGCTCTCCGGCCCGGGCGTGGGAGGCGCCTAGGAAGAGAGCCGATCTGGAGTAGGCACCCGGCGGCCGGGAGGCTGGAAGGCGTCTGCCCCCAAGAGCTCCCTGGCCGTGCGCGCCGCGTCAGCCCCCTTGGCAGAGCCGCGCGCCGATGAGTGTGGCCACGCTAGGAGAACGCAGCACTGGAGCTGGCCCCAGGCGGGCAGTGGCCTGGGGCGAGGGCAGAAGGGCACTCCGGGCAGTGAATAGAACACTTGCTTATCCCTTCAGAGGACAAGCCGGTGGCAGGCTTGGAGCCCCCAGTGACGGGGTGAGCAGTGGGCAGTGAGGCAGAGGGGTCCTTAAAGGGTAGTTGACATCTTCAGTGTCAGCTTCTAGCGTGACCTCACAGCCCCCAGCATCCCCGGAATGCCCCCCACGGTCTATCTGCTCCAATAGACTAAAAATTCCCTAAATGGAAGGCGCCCTTGAGGCCGCTATCAATATGGTACCTGTACAGAGTGGGTGTTAAGTAAATATTTGATGAACGAATGACAAGTGATGGGAGACTTGAAGGACAAACTTCCAGGGACAAAAAGGACGGTGCTGGGTTTTTTCTTTTGAGTTTTGGAAAGCTTTGGGCAGTGGTACTGGATTAGGACCGGGCTGGAGACCAGCTTCCAGGCTAATCTCTGCGGACCTTGTGAACTTCCACTACTCTGTTCTAGCCTCCAGAAAGTTGGATTTGCTTCCCTTCCGCACACTTCCTTCACCAGGTTCCTGGTATACATCCTTCACATTTCAGCATGGGTATTGCCAGCAGAAAAGCCCTCAGGCTTCCCAAGATGAATCATAAAGCCCTGAGGTGTTCCCTCCCAGGACTCTGCTTACCCCTTTCTTGCGTGTACCACTGTACTGTAGAATGGGTTGTTCATTTGCAAAATGCCCTTATTAAGACGGTAAGCTCTTTGAAGCTGGGGATAGGGGTCTTATCCAAGTCATGGCGTATTCGTGGCCCATAATCAATATGAAATGAATGAACAGATTCATTTAGGAAATAGAACCCACAAAACTCGGTGGCCAGTTGGAGAGGAAGGAAGGCCAATTGGAAGGAGAGGGAAGGAGGAATCTTGGGAGACTTCCAGGTTTTCTGGCCCAAGGAATTGGGTGAGTAATAGCTGCATCCGCCAGAATAAGGGCAATACAGAGGAGTTAAAGGTTGGGGGAAGATGGTCAAATGGCCTTTGGGGTAATACAGTGCAGAAACTAGAACTGGAACCATGATTCCTCTCCAGGTTGTGGTTTATCAGAGATGAGAACAGTAGATGGTGGTGGTCCCCACAAATGGCAGGGGCAGCTTGGAAGCACATGTAATTGCACGTTCTGTGTAAACCATAACTGAAGTATTCACCTTTTTATTTTTCCTGCCCATGATTGGAGAGTTCTGCTCCAGGCTTTACCCTTTCAGGATTAGGATTTTAGATGCTTTCCTTTGTTTCTCCCCATTTCCACCCTTTCTTATGTCATTGAGGAATTCCTCTTTCCCTGTCCCTCTAAAAAGTCCAAGAATGCAAAAGCCTTCAGGAACCTAAAAGTTACAAAGCCTGCCAATGGCAGCACCCCTTACAGCCCTCCTCCAGATTAGGATCCATTAGAGAGGGCTACATCCTTAATGCAGGAGCATCATTTTTCCTCTCGGGTGTAAAGGTTAAGAACGTGGCCGGCTCTGCAAACCACTCTCCAGGACCCAGTCCCATGCTTGTCACTTTCTAGCTTGTGACCATGGACAAGTGGTTAGTCTCTTTGTAATGCACTTTGTTCATGTTTAAAATGAAGGAAATAGTAGCTTCTACATCGTAGGGTTTTTTTAGGAGTCAATGAGTCAATTCAGTGTACATGGCTTTGCGTAGTGCTTGACATATAAGTGCTGGGTAAATATTTGCTCTTAACATCAGGCATTTCTTATCTGTTTCTCCGTGTCCCCCATTCATTCATTCATTCATTCATTCAACAAATATTTATTGGACCTCCTGTGTGCTGGTTGCTAGACACACAAAGTAGAATACATACATTACCCCCATCCTCCCAGAGGGCATATTTCAGGAGGGCAGAGCAGCAAGCAATCAAGTTCAGGCCTTATGTGCATACCCTAATAAAGCTGGTGTGGAATAGAGGAGACACAAGAGCTTACTTCTCTCTAGGAGGAGGGAGAGTGTCTGGAAAAGCCTCAGAGAGGAAAGCAGTCTTGAATTGCAGCTTAGGTGTTTTCCTCATTTTCCAGTTTTTGAGGTTTGGACAGTAGTTTTGTCTGTATTCGGGCATGATTAGAGTGGTCTTGTTTTTATTGGAATTAAGATAACCATTAAATCTTATAACAAATCTTTTTGATTTCTCATTATAGGTCACCTAGGGGTCACTGACCTACAGGAATTCCTTCTCTTAGCAAGGTGAGTGCAGTGCCGGATCCAGTTAGTTGCGTCCCACCCCCCGACCCCCCACCGCTGGCAGCGGCCCAATTTTGTTCAGGTGTTTGCCATCCCACATTGTCAGAGCAGACCTTCCACCAGGGCTCAGGCTGGAGTGAAACTTGATCGGGCTAATACAGTAGGACTCACTTCTGGGTATACATCTGGAACAGCTGGGGAACTTTGAAAACTTTTAAAAATACTGTTGCCAGGAGTTGGAATTTTGTTTCCAAAGTTCCCAGGTGATTCCACTGTGCAGGCGGGGCTGAGAACTACTGATCTGAACCAATCCGGCAATCCCCTTCCTCTTACAGTGATTGGTTTAAGTATGGTCATGTGATACACTCCTGGCCAATGAGAAATTCTCATAGCGAGTTAAAATGGGGAACTGTGAGTACTTCTGGAAAATATTTTCCACCTGCCTCCCTCCAAAAGAAATACATTTGGCATAAAGTCTCCTTTTCCTCACTGCGTTTTATCGTCTGCGTCAGAATGCGGGGTTAGGGAAGATGTCAGTGCTGTAGCCACCTTGGCACCACGGAGCTGGCCATCATCACCGAGGCTCTGAGAATGAGAGCCCAAGGCTAGCACTCCCTCACCTCGGTCACTGGGGAGCTGTTGAGCCCCTGACGCACTGAATTAACTAATCCTGCTGCCTAACGCCAAACTTCTTGCTCTGTAACATAATAAACCTCCATGCAGCAAAAGCATCCCGGTCACGCCCCTCCTGCAGTTGTAGAGTTAGGTTATTGGCATCTGGCATGATGTTTTTTGCTAATTTTGGTGACACTGATGAGATAGACTTCTGATGGTGAGAATGCATTTTGCCATGGACATGTAGACGTAATTGATGTTGCATTTGAAATATCGTTTCACAGGTATTCAGTATTCAGTAGGCTTTGGGAACGAAGGGTAAACCTAGTTACCATTTATGATATGGTTTCAACTAGAATGTCTGTTTTAGCTTAGAAACAAACTTTAAATGAATTTCTGGAACAACCCATTTATAGAGTTAAGAACAATCTATGACCTTACAACTTTGACCTTAGAACTGGATGACCTTACAATTAGATTTTTTTTTTTCTTCTTTTGGTCTTAGGTAATATGCAGACCTACATCCTAAAAATGTATCTTGTGGTTAACGAATATTCTGATAAAAGTTATAGTGATCCTTTTACAAAACTTGCAATGCTTCTTAATCCTTAATCTCTGTTGGTGCTTCTCAGGTCAAGTGGAGTTGACTTTCATTGCTTCTTGGCTTCCACCCCTAATTCTTCAGAAGTTATAGGGATGTAATTCCAAGGGAAAAATCAAGCTACCTAGATTGTGGTTATATTATGAAGAAAGTGTTCCAGAATACTGCCGTCAGTGCCCTCCTACCGAAGACCACTAGGAACACACTTGTTGAACTTGAGTTGAACAAGTTGTGTATTGTTTATTTCAGCCAGGGAGAAGGCGCGCCATGGGAAGTTGTGGGGAGCCTCAGTGAGGGAGTTAGAAAAGGCTTAATGGAAGACTTGAGCTTGTGTTAGGTGATTTGGTGGCTTGAAGCCGTTCTCCTTGGAAGGAGTTAAGGAAGTAAGGTTTTCCTCTGCGTTTGTTAGTGTCATGAAGAGGGGATTTTAGGATTCGATATTTGATTACATCTTACTTAGGAGGAGGAAAGAGCAGATTGCAACTGAAGCTGTGATTGGTAAAGAAGTGGCTGTCACTCATATTAGCCAGGGACTGTTTTGGATTTTGTGGTTTGGACAGTAGTTGTGTTTTGCCTGTGTTCAGGCATGATTAGAGTGGTCTTGTTCTTGTCATGCTCCATCATGGTCCCTAAGTGGTTTCACCTGATATTCTATGACATTGTTTATGATCAGTAGAATAGCCAGGCCCAGCTGTGCATGCCTGGCCAGCTCCCGGATGTCAGAGGTTGCCTAGTTTTTCCTCAATCATTAAGGTTTATTGAGTGTTTGCTATGTGGTAGGCATTGTGCTAAGCGTTTGACATATTCAGATTCAGTCATTCTCGAAACCTTAGGAGATGGTATTATGATCATCCTCACTTAACAGAGGTAGAAACAGGGACCTGCATTGCTAACTGACTTGTCCAAAGATGGGGCATGAATTCAGGCTGACACCAAAGCCAGTGATGCTGGTAATCACTCCTCTCCGCAAAATGTTGTGACTGGGCTTGGGCTGTAAGATTCAAGACTCAAGTCACTGTCACTTTATAAATAGCAAGAGTATTAACATACATGATGTCTATCTTGCACTGGAAGGTAATCACAAGTTTGAAACAAAGTCCAGCAGCATGCCTATATTATGAAGCCATTTAAAGTTATGTTGTAGAAAGATATTTACTAACATAGAAAAACTGTGAACAGTATGGTAACAGACAAACACATTAAAAAACAGAATTTGTGTGATCTGAGGAGCTTTTTACAGCTGCAGCTTAGACTCATTGAATTGAAATATCAGAGTGGAATTCCAGCATCTGTGAATTCAAAAATTGAAATTCTTACTGTACAGATGAAGCCCAGTATTCTGTTTCAGGTGTAAACTGAGGAAGGTACTTGTCAGACTTTCCTGTTGTATGATCAACAACCTTAATGGGTAACATTCAGGATATAATTGGGTTCTGATGAATTCAGAACTGTAGAATGTGGTCAGTTTGCACTTTTGTGACACTGTACTTAGGGTCAGTGGATACTTTTGAAGATGGAGAGAATGATTATTTACATCTATTGGCAAGTTTGAGTAAAGCCACCTTGGGCATAAGATTTGGCCCAGGTGATAAGCTTTAAAAATAACTTTAGGTCCTCAAGCTTCTTATTCAAGATTAAATATTCAAAGTTGAGGTTTATTCCATTTAACAGAACCAAATAATAACTGCAGCTATTTATTGAGTGGCTACATGCCAGCTTTTCCACTTGTCATATTTTTTAGCCCATAAACAATCCTCTGAACTAGATAATTATTATCTGCACTTAAAAACAAGAAAACTAAGGCTCAGAAATGTTAAGGGGCTTGCCCAAGGTAGCGCATGAATAAACGTCAGAATGGCAAGGTGTTTTCCAATCTGGTTCTATCTAATATTCATGTCCCACTTTCTCCATTTGTTAACATCCCAAGTTTTACAAGCTTTTAAAACTCTTGTAAAACTCTAAGGAGGTTTCAAATATCTCTGTCTTTGTACAGCTACGTAATCAATGCTTTCTGCACCTGTGACATATCAAATTAACACAAACACAGAGAATATTATTTGCATTAAAAAGGGTACTGAACTTGCAGTCATATAATCATTTTAGTCTTCATGAGATTGAACCATATCACCTACAAAAGCCAGATTAGAAGAGTACCCTTACAGCTGAAATTCCAGGGAAATTTACACAAAATCATTTTCAAAAAGGTTCAAAATATGAAGTCGAGTTTAAAAAATGTTAACTACATGACAACTTTCAAATGCCAAGACCTCTAAAGCATGAAAGCCTATTTGAAATTTGGCAGAAGAATTTTAAAAGGAAGATCGAATGTCTTATTCACCTGAAATTTGCTTTACTTAAGACTCACATGATGTTTCTGAGTAAAACAACTGTCCTTGACTAATTTCATATAAAAACGACGATGTATTATGAACAATAAAACTACTATTAATTGTACATTATGAACTGTTGGTGAACCATGACAGGGAACAAAATACACATAAATTTCAAATTTTGCTATTGAAACATATTCTGGAAATTATTAGTTTCTTGGTCATTTAAGTGTTCACATTTCAGTGAGTGACTCTTAAAAACAGTATTCTCTGTTTTTATCATATTTGAAAAGTGGCTTTGTCATCCTTGTAATTAATTTTTTTTTAAAGTTTTTGAAGAAAGAGTGGTACAAAGAATCAGGCTACATTGAGTATTTTTTATTAGCTTTCAGTTCTGCCGGGAACCATGGCTAGATACAGCTTCCTTTTTACTCAAATCTATAACTAATGTTCGTAAGATATCATATTGACATTGTTTTTTGTTTTGTTTGGGGGGACAGTTTTTGTTTGTTTGCTCTTTTGGAGACAAGTGTTGCTATGTTGCCTAGGCTGGAGTGCGGTGGCTATTCACAGACACAATCATAGTGCACTACAGCCTCGAACTCCTGGCCTCAAGCCATCCTCCCACTTCAGCCTCCTGAGTAGCAGGGACTACAGGCACTTGCCACCTTACCTGGCTGACATTGTTTTTTAATACAGAATCTCATGAGGAAATTACCATATGAGTCTATGACTAATGGATCATGAAAATATTAGCTCAATTATCAAATTAAAAATTATTGACCTAAATTATCCTTCATTATACTTGGATTATATGTAGTAAAACCTAAACTAAAAATGGTAATTTTTAGATCAAAAAGTAACTGAAAATGATTTTCATATTTTAGTTTCCAGAGATTAATAATTTACTACAAAGATGACTTTAAAACCTTAAAAATTCTAAGAATGTACAGTGACTTTTTTTTATCTCACCCCTAATCTTACTCTGATGATTGTCTCCAATGACAATCATCATTCACAGTGATGACTCTGAGGTATTGTCACTTCTTTTTTCATGCCAACCAAAGTACTGGATTCTCATCGTCATCGTGTGAATTGTGTTGTAGTAACTATATTATTCTGTCTTGTTAATTTGCCATCTTCTTTATTCTGGTAGCAGAACTTTCCTTCTGACCACAAGTTGGGTAAATGGCCCAGGCATGATCCAAGGCAATATCTCATCTCTTCACCAAGGTGATTGGGCAAAAAGGCACCTTGGTGCGATACAAGCCCAATGAGAATTATTCCATGTTCTTGCTACTTAGACACAGGGAGAAAGCAACTCAAGTGGAAAGAAAGCAGCTTATTGTTCAGGTAGGTTTCTGTCACTTGCAACCAAGAGTTCTAATGAATAGAACCTTCTGAATACCTTGAGGTGTAGCCAATATTTTATGTAGTGGTTTTCTGGAAAGCAGGAAAGTGAACCAAATTATTTTAGACATGTTTTTAACAAGGCTTGAAATAAAAGTTTATTTCTCAAGATTTGTACCAAATCTAATTTTTCATTTTGTTGATACCCAATAAAGTTTAATAATGAAAAAAATAAATGTTAGCTATAATGAGTGTTCTAATCCCATCTCGGGTTTGCAAATAGTTTCCTGAAAGTGGTAAACAATGAGCCTGGCTTGGGTGTACTGTTCCATAAACGTTGGTATGTCGCAGTAGTAGAAAGAATGGTGAAAGACCAGTTCTCAGACAGGAACAGTAAGATTGCAAAAAAGGCTGAAATTTGAAAATAATTCTGCTTTTCTTCACTCAATGCACGATCTCACTATATTAGAGTAAAATGGTGACTAGTGGACCTGATTCTCAGTCACTTTGCTTTCCTGGAGGCAAGCCAGCAGTTAGACCTAGGGAGATTGCATGGACAAGGTATAAATTATTGGGAGCTGTATAAACATTTTACTGAAAAGAGGTTGCACTCTTTTGTTAATTTGGACTTTCATTAATTGGACTCTGCATTAATTAATGCAAGAGGTGATCAGACCTGCAACCCTATTTTCTTAACAGTTGTGCTTCCTCACAGTCCCATCTCAACCCCACTGATGGGGCATGTGTAACCTGCAAAATGATGATTCCCCATATATACATCTCTTCTCCAGTCTTCAAGTATCAGAGTGCTATCCTGTAATCATATGCTAGCCTCATATCTCGATACCCAATGTATCTAAATGCAACAAGTCCAAAACGGAACTCATCACCTTTATTCCTAAGCCTCCTGCTGTGTCTTAGTTGATGTTAGTGGCTATATCACCATACATCCTATTGTTCAAGCTGTATATCTATCTGGATACTGCCCATTCATTTTTCTCCTTCACCCCCAACATTCAATCAGTTCTACTTCCTAAGTAGCCCTGAAAATGTGTAGTCATTCTAGACAACCCCTTTCTCTCAACCCTCTCAGTAATCCCTAACCAGGTCCTATCACATAAGTAGCTTTCTAGCTCATTAATCTTTTATTACATCTCTACTACTGCCACTCTGGTGTGAGCCACTGTCACCTCTCCTTCATCAGTGCAGAAACCTTCTAACTGGATGCCTTGCATCCAACTGGACTCTGTAGCATCTTTTTTTTCACATGGATTCTGTAGCATATTTTTTCACAGTGTAGGTAGGATGAACTATTTTAATATGTAAATCTATCATGATACTAACTGCACTGTTTTTAGTCTCCCAGGGACTTCTTTTTGCTATTAGAAAGAAATGGTATGGCTCACTAGGCAAAGTATAGTCTGGACATGGCCTTTCTCATGCCACTGTCCTCCTCTCTTGCCCTACACCACCCACACTGACCTTGTCCCAGTTCCTTTAATACCTTTTCCAGAATGTTCTTCCTCTACTCCTTTGCCTGGATGCCACATTGGTCTTTCCAGACCCAAGGTGTAGGCTGTGGTGTTTCATTATGTCTCCACTGGTCCATTCATTTTATAGCCATCATCTCAGATCATCATCATACATTCATTTGTGTGGTTGTTTAGTTATTTGTCTCTTCTACTAAATTGTAACTTCTATGAGACCGAGGGCTGTGTCATCTTTTACAAACATGTATCCCTAAAGCCTAGCATTTTTTCATAGATATTGCAAAATAAGTGATTCAGTGTATTTGAAATAGAACTATTAATACTTTATGTATATTATGGGTTAAATAGGCTTTGAGTGCTGGAGGGTAAACCTAACCATCACTAATAAAACAGTTTCATTTAGAAACTGTAGTCTAAGTTGCCAGGCACAGTGGTTCATGCCTGTAATCCCAGAACTTTGAGTGACAGAGGTTTGAGGATCATGAGAGGCCAGGAGTTCAGGACCAGCCCAGGCAACATAGTGAGACCTTCATCTCTAACAACAACAACAAAAAAATTTAAAAATTAGCCAGGCGTGGTGGCACATGCCTCTAGTCCAAGCTACTCTGTAGGCTGAGGTGGGAGGATCACTTGAGTCCAGGAGTTCAAGGCTGCAGTGAGCTATGATCATACCACTGCACCTAAGCCTCGGCGACAGAGTGAGACCTCGTCTCAAAAAAACAGAAACTGTAGTCCAAGATGGAAAAATCAAACTATAAATGAATTTCTGAGACTTCCCACTAAAAGTATTGGAAAACTGCCTCTGAAATTATAGCTACTTATTAGACACTGATTTTTGTTTTAGTAATGTAATAATATTCAGACTATAAGAATATGTTTGGAGGTTAATGAATACTTGGACAAAAAGTCTCAAATAGGATTTTATAAATATCTCTTACCCTACTTCTGAAAATTACTCAGAAGAGCAGGGACTATGTCTATTTTTATTTATCAGAAACTTATGCCAAATGCTATGTCTGTGACATAGGAACCACTCAAGATATATTTGTTGAATGAACAAATGCTGTTTTGCTTGTTTACTTTTGGCCATTTGCTTTGATGCAATATTTCTACCTCTATTCCTCTTTGCCCAGTTAGTTCATATTTACCTTTTATGCTTCAACTCAGGCATCGTCTCCTGTACAAACTCTTCACAGATGCCAACTGCCCCTGGCCAAGAGTGAGCTGGGGACCCCTATGTGTATCTCCACATGCATCCTTCTATTATTGTGTTTATCATACTGTGGGATATATCTGTTTATGTCTCATTTTCTCCCTGTGCAATAGGAACTCCTTGAGATCTCCTCCATATCTCCAGGACCTTGTACAGTTCAAGGTACATAATAATTTCTTGAGGGAAAAAAAAAGCTTGTTAAATAAAATAATTAGCAAATACTCAGCCTTCAAAGTCCCCAGAGACTGGTTCTTGGTGCATCCTAATTGCTGCAAAATTGCTTGTCGAATGAAAAAAATAAATCAGTGGATCTTCAGGCTTCAAATATCATCCCAATCTCATTTTAGTTTAAATTTAAAATATTTCCTTACTCCTTATACGAAAATTAATTCAAGATGGATTAGAGACTTAAATGTTAGACCTAAAACCATAAAAACCCTAGAAGAAAACCTAGGTAATACCATTCAGGACATAGGCATGGGCAAGGACTTCATGTCTAAAACACCAAAAGCAATGGCAACAAAAGCCAAAATTGACAAATGGGATGTAATTAAACTAAAGAGCTTCTGCACAGCAAAAGAAACTACCATCAGAGTGAATAGGCAACCTACAGAATGGGAGAAAATTTTTGCAATCTACTCATCTGACAAAGGGCTAATATCCAGAACCTATAAAGAACTCAATCAAATTTACAAGAAAAAAACAACCCCATCAAAAAGTGGGCAAAGGATATGAACAGACACTTCTCAAAAGAAGACATTCATGCAGCCAACAGACACATGAAAAAAATGCTCATCTTCACTCACCATCAGAGAAATGCAAATCAAAACCACAATGAGATACCATCTCACACCAGTTAGAATGGCAATCATTAAAAAAATCAGGAAACAACAGGTGCTGGAGAGGATGTGGAGAAATAGGAACACTTTTACACTGTTGGTGGGACTGTAAACTAGTTCAACCATTGTGGAAAACAGTGTGGTGATTCCTCAAGGATCTAGAATTAGAAATACCATTTGACCCAGCCATCCCATTACTGGGGATATACCCAAAGGATTATAAATCATGCTGCTATAAAGACACATGCACACGTATGTTTATTGCGGCACTATTCACAATAGCAAAGACTTGGAATCAACCCAAATGTCCATCAGTGACAGGCTGGATTAAGAAAATGTGGCACATATACACCATGGAATACTATGCAGCCATAAAAAAGGATGAGTTTGTGTCCTTTGTAGGGACATGGATGCAGCTGGAAACCATCATTCTCAGCAAACTATCACAAGAACAGAAAACCAAACACTGCATGTTCTCACTCATAGGTAGGAATTGAACAATGAGATCACTTGGACACAGGAAGGGGAACATCACACACCGGGTCCTATTGTGGGGAGGGGGTAGCAGGGAGGGATAGCATTAGTAGATATACCTAATGTAAATGATGAGTTAATGGGTGCAGCACACCAACATGGCATATGTATACATATGTAACAAACCTGCATGTTGTGCACATGTACCCTAGAACTTAAAGTATAATAAAAACAAAAAAATGTGGGCTGGGCACCATGGTTCATGCCTGTAATCCTAGCACTTTGGGAGACCAAGGCGGATGGATCACCTGAGGTTGGGAGTTCAAGACTAGCCTGGCCAACATGGTGAAACCCCATCTCTACTAAAAAAAAATATGAAAATTAGCCAGGCCTGGGTGGCATGCACCTGTAATCCCAGCTACTCGGGAGGCTGAGGCACAAGAATCGCTTGAACTCGGGAGGCAGATGTTGCAGTGAGCCGAGGTCACACCACTGCACTCCAGCCTGGGTGCTAGAGTGAGCCTCTAAATAAATAAATAAATAAATAAATAAATAAATAAATAAATGCATAAGTGACCTGAATAGCTTTAGCATGAACCCCAGTCTATATATTCTTATTTCCTTTTATTTAAAGACACACACACACACACACACACACACACACACACACAAATAGGTGAGATCCAAGCAGCAAAGCAGAGGTAGACTCCTTAAAAAATACTGGTATACATTACATTAATATTCAAGGTGAAAATCATATGTCAGAAATTTATCAAGTACTACTGAATGTTGTTAAATTAAATAATTTAAAGGAACTCAAGGTTACTTTTTCGATAAGAAAGAGATGGATTCTCAAATGAAGCAAACTACTCATGTAATGAATATTTTAAATCTAGGGATAAAAAAATCATTGCAGAACATTGCACTTAGTGTGAATTATGGTAAGTTTTTCCCCTGAGATGGGGACTAAGACAGGATGCTCATTTTACCTCAATTCTATTCAATATTGAGGTCTTAGTCAAAACAATAAAGCAAATAAAAGGAATTAAAGGCATAGAGATTGAAAACAAAGAAATAAAGCTATCATTATTCTCAGATGACACAATTGTCTATGTCACAAAAAAGTCCTGAGACTCTATCGGTAGATAAGCTATAAAGATACTTTGTAAGGTCGCTGTATACAAAGTCAATTGTATTTCTGTATGCTAGCAATAAGCAAGTAGAAAGTGAAATTTAGAATAGCATTTACAACAGCATCAAAAAGGTCAAATACCTAGAATAAATCTAATAGAAGAAGTGAAAAACACATAATTATTAAGAGAAATTAAAAAGACCTAAGTAAATGGAGGAATACATCATGTTTATAGATCGAGAAGCTTAATATTATAAAGATGCCAGTTCTCTCTAAATTGATCTATAGATTCATAAATACAATGCAATCCTAGAAGTTTTTTGAAAATTGAAAAGCAGATTCTAAAATTTGTATGGAAATGAAAAGGGCCGTAAATAACCACCAAAATTTTGAAAAAGCAGAACAAACCTAGAGGGCTTTTATCATCAGATATTGTGGCTTCTTATAAAACTGCAGTATTTCAGATGCTGTAGTACGGATGTAAGAAAAGACAAATAGACAAACTGAACAGAACAGAGCAGGGCTCCCCAAGCCCCAACCAGTCTTTACAGCAGGAGATGAGCCACGGGCGAGCCAGCATTACCACCTGAGCCCCTCCTCCTGTCAGACCAGCATTGGCATTAGATTCTCATAGGAGCGCAAACCATATTGTGAACTGCATATGCGAGGGATCTAGGTTGTGCACCCCTTATGAGACTCTAACCAATGCCTGATGATGTGAGGTGGAACTGTTTCATTCCAAAACCATGCCCCCCTTGACTTCCACGAAACCAGTCCCAGGTACCAAAAAGATTGAGGACCACTGGAATAGAGTCCGGTAACAGACCCACACAAGCCACTTGAATTTTGAGAAGGGGATTGCTTCAGTGCAGTGAGGCAAGGATGATCTCTTTAATAAATGGTGCTGGATCAATTGCATGTCCATATAAAAAAAGGAATCTTGATCTCCTACTTCAACTATATGTAAAAATCAATTTCAGATGGATTGTAGATCTATGTGTGCAAGGTTAAAACAATAAAACATCTAAATGAAAGCATAAAATAATGTCTTCATGACTTTTGAGATAGCAAATTTTTAAACGCAAAAAGCACTCATTAAAAAGAAAAAGGGGACTGCATGAAACTAATAACTTGTGTTCATCAAAGAGCACCATAAAATTAATAATGAAGCAAGTCACAGTGTGGGAGAGGATATTTGAAAAGGTGATGAACTTCAGTAGAAAATGCAAATTACCAAGATTTCACTATATTTTCTCCAGAATGTCTTAAATGAGCAAGACAAATAATACCAAGTCTTGATGAGGCTATGAGCAGCTGCAAGCCCCAAACACTGTAGATGGGAGTATAAGTTGAAAAAACTGCCTTTGAAACTTGTTTGGAAGTATTTATGAAAGCTGAACATATAATACCCTATCACCCAACTGTTGTATTCCTAGGTATATGCCCTGCAGGAATGCAGATATGAATTTCCAAAAGACATGTACAAAAGAATGTTCATAGTGGCACTCTTTGGAAGAGCCCTGAAGCTGTCATCCATATCTACTGACTGTAGCTCCGCTAAATAAATTGTAATACATTTATACAATGAAATACAATGTATCAGAAAGAGCAAACAACATAGGTGAATCTTTCAGAAATATTGTTGAATGAAAGAAGCCATACACTAAGCAGTACATAGTGTGTGGTAATTCTATTTATGTAAAGTTCAAAAATAGGCAAAAATGATGCATAGTGTTAGGAGTTGGTATTGTGTTACCCTTTGGAGGAGGGACAAAAGGGGATATTCTGGGTGCTAGTAGGTTTCTATTTGGTGATGTGACCACTAGTAACCTTTGTGAAAACTTGTCAAACTATACACTTATAATCTTTGTACTTTTCTGTCTGTATGTTATATGTTAATTAAAAATTTACTTAAAGAATCTGCTTGCAGTATGGAGGAAGATGTCTGAGAAAAGGTTTTAGAGAATGCTTAGAAATCAATAAGGAAAAGATGAATGACCTAAAAGAAAAATAGGCAAAGCAAAGATATAGGCAAGTAACATGGGAGAAAATTATGGTGGCAGAAGCATTTCAAAATAGGTATGAACTGTTAGTGTTTAGGGAAATGTTTCCTCTAAAACAATGTAAGTTTCACATTTTCAAATTGGCAAAAATGTGAAGCTATATAAAGATACCAAGAGGTGGGAATTCTCATCTGCTGCTAGCGGGAGTGTGAATGGGGACAACTGATTTGGAGAACAATTTGGCCACATGTAAAAAAGTTGGAGACACACCTGTCTTTTGATTCTCCAATTCCATTTTTAAATATGTATCTGGAAAAATACTTTGTAACAGGAGATGAGTATCATAATTTTCTTTCTAGTATTGCTTGTTATTACAAAGATTATGAAAATGATCTAAATGTAAGTAGAAATAGATAAATGTAATATTCATACAATAGAATACAACAGCACATAAAAGAAATAACATAGAGCCATTGTATCAAAACTGTAGCAGTTAGTAAAAAACTCTTAAAGACACACGATAGTGTATAATGTGTGCATAAGAATGCACAAAAACAATAAATCCAGAATGGTGGTTGCCTCCAAGATAGGAGAGAAATAGGATGAGGGAAGGGGTACATATTGAGGAGGGAGTGTTCCAATTGCATAATTAATTTTTACTTAACTGAAACAAATAGGACAAAATATAAAGATTTGACAAGGCTGTATAGTGAGTACACAGGTATCTGTTATATTATTCTAATTTTCTGTGTGTTTGTAATATTTCATAATAAAAAATGTTAACAGGAATAAATGGTAAAACATTGGACTGTTTTCCACAAAAGTAATCCCCTCAGTAAAAGAGCTAGTTGTGTGTATGTATGTGCAGATGACACTTCTTGGGATATATATTACTGATCAATACCTTGTTTCTATATTCAAAAATGTACCTAAAAGCCTAGAAAATTGTTTTTAGCTAATAATAGCTAATGGTTATAAAATGCTAAATTTATGCTAGGCTTCTTCTTTCCTGTCCCCGCCTTGCCCCT
Source organism: Macaca nemestrina (assembly GCF_043159975.1). Lineage (NCBI taxonomy): Eukaryota > Metazoa > Chordata > Mammalia > Primates > Cercopithecidae > Macaca > Macaca nemestrina. Next base: position 149,103,155 of record NC_092145.1, read on the forward strand.
CTCCTTCTCCCTCTCTTCTCACCTTCCTTTCTCCCCTCGCACTCTTCCCTCCACCCTTCTTCTCTTCCTCCTCTCCTCCTTTCTCCTTCTTTTTTTTCCTCTTCCAACCTTTTTGTTGTTGTTGTTCTTGTTCTTGTTAAGACAGGGTTTCACTCTACCACCCAAGCTGGAGTGCAGTGGTACAATCTCGGCTCACTGCAACCTCCACCTCTAGGGCTCAGACGATCCTGCCACCTCAGCCTCCCCAGTAGCTAGGACTGCAGGCACATGCCTCTACCCCTGGCTAACTTTTGTATTTTTCGTAGAGACAAGGTTTCACCATGTCGTCCAAGCTGGTCTCAAACTCCTGGGCTCAAGTGATCCTCCTGCCTTGGCCTCCCAAAATGCCGGGATTATGGGCATGAGCCACCACGCACAGCCCCAACCTTTTTTTATTATAAAATATTACACTCATATAAAAATTGTATAAAATGTAAACCCATGACTTAACAAATTATTGTAAAATGAATACTTCTGTAACCACAACTGAGGTCAAGAAACAGCATGGTCAGCACCTAGAAAGCCTCCCTTGTATGGCGGGTTCAGTTCTAAGAGGCACACAGAAATAGCTCATGGTGAAACCTGTATTCCAACCCAGGTCATTTGGTTCCATACTCCACGTAATGTGTGGTGGGTGTGTGTGCATGCATGCTCATACATGTGAAAATGCACATCTCGATTTTTTTCTGTCAATTCATTAATGTATCCATATCTAACTCAGGATTGTTGGAAAGATTAAATGATAATATACTGTAAGGTACTTAGCACAGTGCTCAGTACGTATAATTGTTTCCTATCATCATTGTTGTCATCATCCACCACTACTTTATTCTGCTCCTCAGGTCCCTTCTGAACTTGGTCAAATGTAAACCCCAAAAGTAGAAATGAACACTCCTTTCAGAACTTTCCTTTTCTGCAGCAGTGTCTGGGCAGGCAGACCAATGAAAATGCATAAAGTAAGATACAGGTAAACTTTTGTAGTCTATTACTAAAATGAACATATAAAAGTTTGTGGCAGTAAAACCGATCCAATAGTCCCAGAGATAATTTTTTGGATAAACAGAAATTGACCCTTCTGGGACCCAGGTGTGGTGGCTTACACCTGTAATCCCAGCACTGTGGGAGACTGAGGCAGGTGGATCACTTGAGGCCAGGAGTTCAAGACCAGCCTGGCCAACATGGTGAAACCCTGTCTCTACCAAAAATACAAAATTTATCTGGGTGTGGTGGCATGCCTATAATTCCAGCTACTCGGGTGGCTGAGGCAGGAGAATCGCTTGAACTTGGAAGGCGGAGGCTTCAGTGAGCTGAGATTGCACCACTGCACTCCAGCCTGGGTGACAGAGTGAGACTCATTCTCTCAAGAAAAAAAAAATTGACCCTTCTGGTCTTAAAACTTGAAACTTACATTTGTGTTATGGGAGCTCCTTCCTCAGGAAGCAAAGACCTGCAGGCCTCTCAAAAAAAAAAAAAAAAAAAAAAAAAAAAGTATGACAGAACTAAAACTCACAAGATCTAAGTACATCCATACAATTAGAGGTTGGACCCCTCATTCATGATGATTGCTTTCTTGCCCCTCCAAACTCCTGTTTTCCCACACATTGTTACATTTCTTCACTGCTATATAAACGCCTAGTTTTAGCTGGTCAGGGAGATGGATTTGAGACTCAGGGAGACAGATGTGAGACTGAGTTTTCATCTCCTTGGCTGCAGCACCCAATTAAAGCCTTCTTCCTTGGCAATAGTCATTGTGGCTTTCTGTGTGACAGGCAGCAGGACCTAGTCGAAACCCCTGGTGCTTCAGTAACAGTGGGTGCAATTCAGAACTTGAAAGTCCTAAAGAGACCTACACCTTTTCTATCCAGCAGTACTTTTACACCAAGGAGATAAGTTTACAAAAGTTTATGTAAAATATTACAAGTTTATATAAAACTTATATAAGTTGCAGTTAATCTGTAATGTAAATTCTGCATTTTGAAAGATGTATGTGCACCAGGAAGAGAAACACAGTGACTAAGCAACACCAAGAATAGGAATGAGAATTATGCAGTATGGTCATTTAGAGTATTCATTTATCCAGAAGGTATTTATTAGACACTAGACACTGGAGGAGATATGAGATGGCAGCACGTTAGTACAGTCCCTAGCCCTATGAAGCCAAGACTAGTTGAATTGACAGATGAATTTATAAACTTAATGAAGAAAAAAAATGTAATGAGAAAGGAAGTACAGAGTGCTATAGGAGGACATAGCAGGGGTGAGCAACTTCATGTCTGAAAGTCAGGGAATATCTGGAGCACAGATATTCCTCCTCCAGAGAAATTGTGCTGAAAGATAAGAAGGGATTGGAGAGGAACAGTTGATTGTGGAGCAAATGGAAAAAGCATGTGCAAAGGTTTAGAAGATGAAAACAAAGCCTACTTAGTCTAGACATGGAAGGGAAGTTCAAAAGTTGCTTAATGCCCAGCATGACATTTTTGACCACAGCTGACAATGAGAAAATATGGTCAAACATTTCACATCAGTTCACTGTGTTTGCTAAATCCTTGGATCGTGGCTAACCTAAGTCTCTTGTCTTATAAACATACCTAACCTCCTTTGGACCTGGTCATTGAGATTAATAGATTAGGTGTGATAACTTTATAGTTCCCTGTATTGAATCTCGTGCCATTTTTTTCCTTGTTTATATCCCAAAGGAAAAAATACAAATAATACTGGATTAATTTTATAAACAGAAAGCTACTAGATTCCCTATAAAGACAATGTCTCTGACCAGATGGATCTGTGCTATCAAACTTACTTTTTTTAAAAAAAAAAAAACTTTTGAAATTTTCATCCAATATTGTTTAAAAAACAATTTTAGGCCGGGTGTGGTGGCTTACGCCTATAATCCCAACATTTTGGGAGGCCAAGGCAGGCGGATCACAAGGTCAGGAGATCAAGACGATCCTGGCTAATATGGTGAAACCCCGTCACTACTAAAAATACGAAAAATTAGCCAGGTGTGGTGGTGGGCGCCTGTAGTCCCAGCTACTGGGGAGGCTGAGGCAGGAGAATGGTGTGAACCCAGGAGGCGGAGCTTGCAGTGACCCAAGACACTACACTCCAGCCTGGGTGACAGGGTGAGACTCTGCCTCAAAAAAATAAAAAAGCTTTTAAAGGATTATAATAAACTGATGTGGTAAAATAGCGCTTGGGCCAAGCCAGGCATTCTCTTCTCACTGTTTAAACTGTATCATTTCAACTAGACCCAAATATTAATTCACTTTTATTAGCTTAATAACATTTTCCAGGCAATTTTTAAATGAGTACTGGTTATTTTGCAAATAGGTCTCCTACAGACTTGAGACCAAAAGACATCCCCAAAAGAGCATGAAAGCAGCAAAATGTATATTCTGTTTTTCATGTTTTCATAAGTGCAGATGATAAAGCTTTTCGAATAAAATACATATATCTGCAACTTGTATACTAATTTAAATTATATCCTGTTTACATTCAGTTTATATACATATCAATGTTGTTTATACTAGATTTTAAGTTCAAGGAGGCAGAAAATGTGGCTAATAAGTTACTGAATTATTTAATAAATTGTTCTAGAAGATAAATGAATATAGTGGAATTTCTCATGGATTTAGGGATAAGAATTAAAATAAAATAAATCTAAAACCCATGGCATGGCTTTGTCCTCCTAATGACCCTTCCTCCAGCCTTGAGAGCACTTCACTGCTTTGACTCTCATTTTCCATATGAAAACTAAAGACAGCCATGCATGTCACCCTCCAAACTACTAGTACTCACCAGTCTTTTAAGGACTTTACATCCTGTTGCTTCCATACTATTTTTATAATTTAGAGACAAAAGCCCAGATCCTGCTGGATAATGAAACTATTTCCCAGAAAGTTATGTTAGTAGGTATATTCTAAATTTCACCTAGTACTTTATTTCACTCGGTAGGCAATAGAGAGACTTTTAAAAAAATCACAACAGCTTATTAGGATAACCCACTAGAATGTAGGGGTCTCTAAACTGATTTGAATCTTTAAGGCCATCTGAATTGACTGCACCTTTGAGCAAGCAATACAACCTTTTTAAAAAAAGGGATGCTGTCTCTCCTTTTTCAACCCAATAACCTCCTCATATTCTTCAGAGGAGTGAAGCATGCATTCCCTTAAAACTCCTTTCACCAAGACTTTGGATGACCATGGTGCTAACCCAAGTAACAATTGGGTTTTCTATCTTGCTTTACTTGGCTTTCTGGCAGCACTTACTCAGGCACTAACTCTTGCCCTTCTGGAAACACTCCACTACCTTTACCTCTGTTTCCCTATCTTTCCCATTGTTACTACAAGCTCTTAAGCCACTCTCTGTTTCCTTTGTACATGCTCTTCCTTTATCTGCCGATAATAGTTAGGGCTTTCTTCTAGGCCTTCTTTTCTCTCACCCTGGATCAGAAGTTCTTTTTAATTTGTTTCATAAACATTTTTTGTTGGTATAATATACTCAGTTGATGAAACTTCCAAAGATACAAAGGGTGTCAAGTGAAGAGTCTCCTTTGTATTTTGTTGACTCTCAGACACCCCATTTCTCTTTTTAGGGGACTCTCTGTTATGGATTTCTTGTGTATCCTTGCAGAGATATTTTATGTATACACAGACATAGACACATACAAGATACTGTATAATACTATATACATATTGTGTCTTGCTTTTACTGTTTAATAATGTATCACAGATTGTTGTATATATGTATATCTAGAGCTACATCTTTCATGTGCATGTAGATGTAGAGTGTGTCTACATATGGATGTATTATAATTTATTTAACCAGCCCTCTTAGTCAGAGTTTAATGCAGGAAGTAGAAATTCACTTGCTTTCTGGTATATAAATAAAAGGAATTAGGTGAGATGAAGTAATCGAAAGGGAAGGAAAAGTGGAAATAATGGGGTTGCCACCGAATTGCTGGTTTCAAAGTTATACAACCATAGCTGTCATCCAGCGATTCAGAAGTTGCTATCACCATGGCCGTAAATGGTGCTGTCTCATACCATGAAGCTGGTGAGTAGACCCTGGAAGATGGAAACCAACAGCCACATACATTCATACCTGTCTGACTTTGTATGCAGCCTGCATAATATCACAGAGGTGGCCCTTGTCTTACTGTTAGTCTGAATGCTTTTCAGCTTGGAGTCACTTTCTTGTTGTATAAGAGAAACTCATGGAATAACCTAAATAAAACAGAAAGAAGAGTGGAAAAGGATACCAAAAGCTGATTGAAGGACACTGTCTACCCCTTTGAATTATTCACCATAAATACGTATCCTTCCACCTGTCCTTAAATTGCAACAATATGGTCACACCTTATATTATATACTACCTTCTACAGTGAAAATACATTCACCCTCTCCCCATAAAGGAGAACCAATTCTATTAGTTGCAGAATCAAACTCTGAGTGATTTTAATTACTATTTTAAATTAGTCACATTGAAATGTTATGTCTTGTAACACAATGACTAAATTATAACTAAACACTAAATTATAACTAAACACTATACTAATTTAGTATAAACTAAATTATACTTTTAACACCTTTATATAAAATAATAGTGAAGGAGAAAATGGAGAAATGAAGTTTGGTTACTATATAAAGGTATATACACAAAATGGCAAGGAAACAATGTATGTAGCTACTATATTCCTTGATTTCACAACTACTCATGAGGTTTTTCTTGGTGAAGTTTCTTTCTTCATTTAGCATTCTGTTTTCCCTTTGCCCTTGAATAGTATTTCATCTGGATAGGGTTATTTATATGGTAGGACAATACAAACTAGTATGGTGTTGTTACCACTGTCATCAAACACAAACAGGTTAGATAACTAATTTTGGTTTTCCATCTTGGTGCCAAATACTGTTTTATTCAGGATTATGTGCAGTAAACACTCCAGGCATTTTAAGTAGAAAGAGTTTTAACACAGAAAATTAGGTGCTTGGAAACTCATTGGAAGCAATTCAGGTGATTGCCAATGGACTAATGGTTTAAAAGTCACACGATTCTCATGCTGTGTGGTATATTTTTAAAAAGACAAAAGTCATACCATAATTGCTGTGATTACAAAGTCAGAGAACTGTGATGCTGTCACGACACTCCCACAGCTGAATCTCATGCTCATGAAGCTAGTAAGTACATGCTGGAATGTGGAGTCCAGCTGTTGCAAATGCTCATGTCTGCCTCATTTTCCTTTTCAGACTTCAAAGCATCAGGAAAATGTCTCATCACTACATTACATTTCATGAAAATACAGTTCATCGATGAAATCTAAATCATGTCACAAATCCTAGCTGCATGAGTCTGATAAATGTAGTTTTTAGTCTTCTAAAATATCGAAACCCTTGTAGATAAAGAGTAGGAACAAAGCAGGGGGAAAGAAAATGCTAGCACACTTATGATGACAGATATTCACATAGCTTGCTATCTTTTGTTTTTACACCCAATTTCATGAGGAATATTTTAGAACACACACCATTTCCCACATATGTGAAAATAAAAGTAGGATAAATTCCAAGAAATGGTATTGATGGTTTAGGAGAGACTTTTGTTTAAAATTTTATTAAACATTTACAAATTACCAGAGCTTATAACACAGAGTGTGGTCTGGGCTGTGGACCAGCAGTACTGGCCTCACCTGGGAGTTTGTTAGAAATGCAAAATCTCGGGACAGGCATGGTGACTTGTGCTTGTTATCCCAGCACTTTGGGAAGCTGAGGTGGGCAGATCATTTGAGCCCAGAAGTTTGAGACCAGCTTGGGAAACATGGCAAAACCCCATCTCTACAAGAAATATAAAACTTAACCTGGTGTGGTGGCATGCACCTGTGGTTCCAGCTACTAGGGAGGCTGAGGTGGGAGGATCAGTTGAGCTCAGGAGGTCAAGGCTGCAATGAACTGTGATAATGCTACTGCACTCCAAACTGGACAACACAGTGAGACTCTATCTCAAAAACAAATGCAAAATCTCAGGCCCCTCCCCCGACCAGCTGAACCAGAATTTGCTTTTTAACAAGATTCCCAGATATTCTGTGTGCATGTTTCAGTTTGATGAACACTGGTCTAGAGGTGGTACATACTGCATTTCCCAATAGCAGTATCTGTATGGAATTCTTCCTGTACTATCACTAAGACTGTGCTCAGTTGTCTTCATATTTTTCAAATTAATATTTGAAAATGGCATTTCTCTTGGCCAGGAATGGTGGCTCACGCCTGTAATCCCAGCATTTTGGGAGGCAGAGGTGGATGGATTGCATGAGGCAAGGAGTTCAATACCAGTATGGCCAACATGGCAAAATCCTGTCTCTACTAAAAATACAAAAAAAAAAAAATTAGCTGGGCATGGTGGCGTGCACCTGTAATCCCAGCTACCAGGGTGGCCAAGGCATGAGAATCTTGAATCCTGGAGGCAGAAGTTGCAGCGTGTCATAATGGTGCCACTGCACTTCAGCCTGGGTGACACAGCAAGACCCTGTCTCAAAAAGGAAAAAGAAATGGCATTTTATGAAATTGAGCATCTTTTCAAGATTCAGAAAAGTTTTTGTATCAATTTCTGTGAACTTGCTCTTCGCATTTATTCAGTTAGTCTTTTGGTCTTTTTCTTATCAATTTAAGAATTTTTACTGTTAAGAAATTAGCCCTTTGACTTTGGTATGAGTTGCAAAATGTTTCTCGTTTTGTTATTTCCCTTCTGATTTTGTTTATGATTTTATGTCCATGCAGAATACACACACACACACACACACACACACACACACACACACACACACACACATTCCTGTGTGGTTGAATTTGTTAATCTTTCCTTTCATGTGTTAGAGATTTTTGTCTTATACTTAGAAATGCCTCTGTCATACCCAATATTTTTTAAACTCTTCTATTTTTTCTTTGGTAATGATCCAATCCTTGAGCCATTGGAATGTATTTTGGTGACAGGTATGAAGTAAGGATCCAACTGAATAGTTATGCTAGATAGCTATACATCAGGAGGTCTTAACCTTGCATTCATGTATGCCTAGAGAGTTCTTAAGCCCCTAAAATTGCATGTGAAATTGTGTCTGAATTTGCATTTTTCTGAAGCAAAGATCATTAGGGTTCATTCAGTTGTCCTCAAAGATTAAGAAACATTGCTCTATGTAGTGTCCCATCATCCAATATGACTTCAGTTGTTTTCCGTATCTTTATTACTCCCAAATGTCCAGTCAGAGCCTTCTCTTGACTTCCTGACTTGGGCATACCAAAGTGGATGAGTCCAATGTAATCACAAGGGCCTTTATGAAAGTGAGGCAAGAAAGTCAATAAACAAAGGAGATGGGATGATAGCAGAAGAAATTGGAGTGATGCACTTTGAAGATGGAAGAAGGAACCAGAGCCAAAAACTGCCTTGATTTTAGCCCATTAAAACTCATTTTAGACTTTTGAGCTCCACAACTGCAAGAGAATAAACATGTATTATTTTAAGCCACTAAACTTTTGGTAGTTTGTTATAGCAAATAAGAAACCAATATATGATATAACATAGAGAAGGCAGCAAGAGTCTAACCTCAGGAATTTAATAAATTTACTGGTCTCATTATAACTGCTGGCATCATGAGTCCAGACAATACAATATCCAAGTCCATCTCAATGGGATATGTTTATATAAAGTTTTATAAAGTAAACAAATAGACACAATCTACTTGCAGACAAGCCCACTGTTATTACCTTACAACTGCATCTCATTGCAAGTGACCAGAACATCATTGAAATAGGTGGAAGGAACAAGCCTGCCATATTGGCCCTTGGGTCCCATCTAGCAATTTTACCATCTTCATCTTTTAGACATCCAGCATCTTTTGACATACACCACCTTTCTGCAAACACTGAAAAAGTTCTAGAAGTGTCCTAGTTCTCAAATAAGGAGAAAAAGAAAGGAAATATTCTAAGACAAAAGGGAAAAGGGGCAGCTAGGCATGCCCGAGGGTAAGGAAACATAAGGCATTAGAGAACCACAACTGAGTTTCACTTGGGCGGGAGTGGGGAGATTAAGAAGGGAGAGAAACACTAGTCAAAGCAGGGTTGAATTTAGTCAACCATCTCCTGAAATTGGGCACCTAGTAAAGCTTAGCTCCATGTCCTCTGACTGTCATCCTTCTAAAGCCTACCCTAAAATAGCGTGGCTTTGACAATATGGTCAAACAACCCAACTGCAGCAAGGCAGAACTCTGTAACCAGGGTAAGCTTATAACTCCAGCCTATAGTTGCTCAGGGGAATCTGCAGAGGTGAAAATGATAGGCTCACTAAAGGCTACAGGAAAGGAGAATCTTTGAGGGAATGCTTAGTACTGGAGATAGTGCCCCTTGTCCCCAGTTCTCTGCTCTTTCATGCCAGAGAGCACTATCATTCTCTAACCACAGTCAGGGAAAGCATTTTGTAGAAGGTATTGATGGATAGATAAAATTAGCCAAGCCAGGTGTTTGGTGAGTTGCAAATATGAACAGACATTGTTAGAGGGATGCTGAACAGTTCAGGATAACTGAGTATAGTCATCACCTATGTGGAGAAGCCTCAGACTGGGTTTAGGAGGCAAGAATATCAAAGGTGAATTAATGAAGCTGTATGGGCGACCCTCTTACAAATGAGAATGCATTCATGCAGTCATCATGTAATTAAAACTAAATTTGCAAAGAAAGCACTTGTACTTTAGAAACGGAATGTTAATGAGCTAAAGGACAAGAAACAGAACTCTAGCATTCATGAATCAAACAAAATAAAGCAAATGTCTTTACATGGACTTTCATAATCAGCCTGGATGTGGATTAGCAAGGAAAAGAGATGAAAGAAGACATTACCCAGATAACGAAAGAAGACAATCTGGAGCTGAATAAAGGCATATGGTGAATTTCTAAGGGAAGAAATTATGTTAGTCATCTATGTTCCTCTGGTCTAGTGCAGTGCTGTTTCTTTGTAGCAGTACATGTCCCCAGGTGTCTGTTGACTGCCTGACTAAATGGGCAAATGGGCAGATGGCACAATCCCATCCACGTTTAGCTACATTCTCACACATTCCTGATGGAAAGGGCTGTGTAAACACTACTTGGCCTTTTATAGTCATCGTGAACCCTGTATGCCTACTACTATTTGGACATAGTTTACCCAATCACTTCCTAGACCAGACTCAGGATTCTCAATAAATCTTTTTGTTTCTTTCATAAAAACCCACCTTCCAAGAATCACATTCAGTAACCCTGCCCCCAACCCCAGCGAAAGCATATAGGGAATCTAAAAAACATTGATTACAAGTAACGCTTGGCCAAATAACTCAGAGGATCAATCAATACAGAAAAATGAGAAAGCATCTTGTACGTGGTAACACTCTAAGCAAATGTGGTCAGTAATTATAATCATTCAGTCTCCTGTGGTTTGTCAGTGCCCTGTGTGGCTGGGTCTGAGTTGCTGAACTGCTCCTGGTAGGGCCAGTCTCTGTAACTGGCTCAGTTGTTCCCCAAAATCCTCCATTTCTGGTGTCCTTAAGCAGGTCTTGCTCCTTTCTCTTTGGTGATGTCAATGGACACAGACTGGTCCAGTATATTTTTTACAAGATGCCTTTCCTCACCAATGTTGCCAATATACAAGAAGATAGGGGAACTGAGGTCCCAACCAGCATATTGTGATCCTAAGTTTATTGAAACGGATGGAATTGAAAAAAGACAAAATACCCAATGAGTAAAAGTTCTACCATTAATTTTGCTTTTGCGAAGAATTAAAGTGCCCTATCAAAATGCACATAGTTACTTGAGAATTATAAATAAGTAATAATCACTGATCAACCATTAGCTGGAATTGGCTCATCATGTTTTCTGTGCAGTTACTTAGCATGGCATTGAGACAGTGAGGTAATAAATACATAAGCATTGATAGTGAGTAGAAAAGGAGTGTCCAGAACAAGAATGGCAAATCCATGGCATACATGCTTTTTTCGTTCACTTCCTACACCCATGGCAAACATCATACTTTTTCCAGCCTCTGCCAGACAGAACCTCAGAATCCTGTTCAACACAATGCTTTAGGAAACCATTGTGAATTCAACTTTGTGTCGGCAAAGGAGGTAAAAACCTATTGGTCTTTTCTGACCTAAAATGTAAGGTAGAATGTTAGAAGAATACCATAGGAGGATATAAGAATACCATAGTAGAGGAAGGCAGTCAGGGGCATCATGAAGAGGCTAAGCTGTTGGGGAACCCAGTGTTACAAAGGAACACAGCATTGTGACACAACTGGGTCATTATCTTTCCATATTCATGGAGTTGAACAGCAGTACTTCTCAAAATTTAGTACATAGGAATCATCTGGGGTTCTTGTTGAAGTGCCAATTCTGATATAGTAGATCTTAGGTGGGGATCAGGATTCTGCAATTCCAACAAGTACATAGATGTTGTTGAAGTTGCTGGTCCAAAGATTACATCTTGAGTAGTGAAGATGTGGTTACTTAATGTGGATTAAAACTCATGTCTTGGGCACAGGACCCTGGGTTCTTTCCCTATGTCGTAGAGGAGGGAGACTGGAGTAGGAGACAGAACTCTGACGTTTAAATTGAAGTCTGCCACTTGTCTTGTGACTGCAGTCTTCAAGACCCATTTATTTTATCTGTAAAATGGGGACAAAAACATATACCTTATGTGATGGTCATGAAGATCAAATAGATATTGTAAAGGACTCAATAAATATTAATTAACTCTGAATAAGCCACAGCCAATAGTATTAAATGAAGACACAGAAACTCTGGCTACACACTCCCAAATAATCCAGAAGAAAAATTTCATCAGCCTTCCAAATGGCTGTCAACATGAAGTCAAACATACAAATATTTGGAATGCATTCAAAACATATTCAACAAGCATCTTTCTCCCTTTCAGATGGGTGTTTTGGCTTCAAGAAGACAAAGAGTGAGGGGCTTTATATAGAAAGATGCCTGTATCTAACTTCATTGGCTTCCTTGTATACTTTGGAGCTGCTTACAGATGCATTGGAAAATGATAATTCATACAACATGGATAATCTCAATTTTCAGAAAGCCTTTGATACTCTTCCATACAATGGGCTGCTTAAACCCAAGACAGCAGGGATTCTTGATGGAACTCTGGGAAAAAGGAGAAATTGGCTAGGGAACAAAACAAAAAGTTGAGACTGAAACAGAATGGAAAATAGAAGATGAGGTTACATTCAAAGAGCAGGGTAGGAAGTCTGGATGTTGCAATTGCGACTGTCACATAGGTTGGTATACAGGGTGAGCAACAAGAGAAACAGCGATTACAGCCGTGGCTCAACCATGCATGAGCATCAAGCTTGACAGTGACATGCACTTTATATGACAATATCTTAACATTATAAGGGCTACATATTAATTAGGCTAGAAAGACTGTTAAGGCACTTGAAATGATGTGAAAATAGTTCCCACTTAAGAATCAAAATATCCAGCTATAGCATGAGACTTTTAGTAGAAATTTTATATTTTTCATTAATTATACTAATTGTAACCCTGGGGAAATAAGAGACCCACATTCTTCTAAATCAGTGGTTCTCAACTGACTTTGGTTTTGTGCCCCTGCCCCCAGGACATTTGGCAATATCTGGAGACATTTTTGTTTGTCACAATGGAGCTAGGGATGCTCCTGGCATCTAGTAGGGAATGCTTAACATTCTACAGTACACAGGACAGTCCTCCACCCACGAGAGTTATCCAGCCCCAAATGTCACCAGTGCCAAGATTAAGAAACCCTAGTCTAAACTATTGTACCCTGATGTGTGCACAGGAGAGGCAAATTCATAAGGTAAGAATTTTGTACAAAAAACATTTTAAAAATAACCGCCATTTGTGGAATAAAGTATTCATTATCACCGAACTATAATATGATGTTCTAAAACTAGAAACAGGAGCAAAGAGGAGGGGCCAAAGAGAATAGAGAAATCTGTGGAGAAAAAGAGATAACAGGAGAGAACAGAAAACAAAGACATCTAACCTCTGCGGAGATTTCCATGCCCTGCACAACCCACTTTCTTTGTGACTCTTCTGCCCAATTCACTTCAAATGATTGGTCTGGAGTTTGCTACAGATGGCACACAGATGTTTGACTCTACTCATGCCAGCTAGTCTTCCAGACATCATTTTGTTTTAGAGAAAAAAGCAGGTCTAGTGAGAGAATATGGAAAGTAGTTAGAATAAAGAATTTTACAACTTTAAAAAATATATGAAGTTGCTTCGATTTCTGACTCATAAATTATAGAAGAAGGTAATTCTTCTAATTGGTACATTAAAAATTAAAACAGTCCAGATTTCCATAACTGCTTTCTAGGCCTATGTGAAGATGCAGCCCTGATGGAGGGGATGAAACGGTTTCAGTGGACCTGCAGAGGAACCCACACCCTGCTACTAACCCTACCTCTTGTGATGTCACAGTTACAGTCACTACCTTCAGAAGTTTTGTCTTCTATTGTGGTATGAGTATTCTCTGCAAGTTTCCTCAAGTAACTTATTCAGTTAACTCTTTTAGTTACTTCATGTGGACAATGAACCAGAATGGAACACAGCTAGGGGGTTCAGAGGTGGGAACAAAGTAATCTCTCTGAATATGCTTCCTTAATTTACATTTTCTTCAAAAGTCAAAACTATTTGTAGGAAGACAGGGCCCTGAATCATTCAAAATTTCCTCTAATTTAATTCAATGGAAAATGAAACACACCTGTGACATGTTCCTGGCTATCAATGGCATTGATTGACCTTTGGCTGAGTCCATTTAGGAGATGGTAACATACATCCCAGGAACATACCCTGGTATCCTAAAATGAAAGGGTTCCTCAGGACAAAGCTGAATTATAAATAATTACATGATTGGACATCAGCACCCTGCAAAACAGCCAGAGCTGAGGACCACTGAAGCAACGGGAATATAACTCTACCATCAAGCCTATTTATCTACAAAGATACACAGATGGTATTGCCTTGAGTTTCAACACCATTGGCATAATTTTTGGGTGGATTCTTTACCATCATTAATTGATAGAACTCCATGGATTAATTGATTTTTTTCTTTTTAAATTAAGTTTAATTTTTAAAATTAACAAAAATTGTATATATTTTTGTGTACCACATGATGTTTTGAAGTAGGTATACTTTGTGAAATGGCTCAATAGGACTAATTCACATATGTATTGCCTCACATACTTATCACCTGTTGTGCTGAGAACACTGGAAATCTACTCTTCTAATGATTTTCAAAATACAGTATATTCTTTTTAACCATAGTCACCATGCTGTACCATAGATCTCTTGAACTTATTCTTCCTATCTAACTGAAATTTTGTATCCTTTGACCAACAACTTCCCAAACCCTCCATCTCCCCAGCCCCTGGTAACTACCATTTTACTCTCTACTTTTATGAGTTCAACTCTTTTAGATTCCACATATGATTGAGACCAGACAGTGTTTGTTTTTCTGTGCCTGGCTTATTTCACTTAACATAATGTCCTCCAGATTCATCTATGTTGTTTTGAATAACAGGATTTCTCTTTTTTAAGGCTAAGTAGTGTTCCATCCTGCACATGAACCACATTTTTGTCTTTCTTTCTTTCTTTCTTTCTTTCTTTCTTTCTTTCTTTCTTTCTTTCTTTCTTTCTTTCTTTCTTTCTTTCTTTCAGACAGAGTCTTGCTCTGTCACCCAGGCTGGAGTGCACTGGTGCAATCTCGACTCACTGCAACCTCTGACTCCTGGGTTCAAGCAATCCTCCTGCCTCAGCCTCCCAAGTAGCTGGGACTACAGGTGCACACCACCATGCCTGGCTAATTTTTGTATTTTTGTAGAGATGGGGTTATACCATGTTGGCCAGGCTGACCTCAAGTGATCCACCTGCTTCAGCGTCCCAAAGTACTGGGATTACACGTGTGAGCCACCATGCTTGGCCTGGACCATATTTTCTTTTTTCTTTTTATTTATTTATTTATTTATTTATTTATTTATTTATTATACTTTAAGTTTTAGGGTACATGTGCACAACATGCAGGTTTGCTACATATATATATATACATGTGTCATGTTGGTGTGCTGCACCCATTAACTCGTCATTTACATTAGGTATATCTCCTAATGCTATCCCTCCCCCTTACCCCCTCCCCACAATACGACCCGGTGTGTGATGTTCCCCTTCCTGTGTCCAAGTGATCTCATTGTTCAATTCCCACCTATGAGTGAGAACATCCAGTATTTGGTTTTCTGTTCTTGTGATAGTTTGCTGAGAATGATGGTTTCCAGCTGCATCCATGTCCCTACAAAAGACACGAACTCATCCTTTTTTATGGCTGCATAGTATTCCATGGTGTATATGTGCCACATTTTCTTAATCCAGCCTGTCACTGATGGACATTTGGGTTGATTCCAAGTCTTTGCTATTGTGAATAGTGCCGCAATAAACATACGTGTGCATGTGTCTTTATAGCAGCATGACTTATAATCCTTTGGGTATATCCCCAGTAATGAGATGGCTGGGTCAAATGATATTTCTAAATCTAGATCCTTGAGGAATCGCCACACTGTTTTCCACAATGGTTGAACTAGTTTACAGTCCCACCAACAGTGTAAAAATGTTCCTATTTCTCCACATCCTCTCCAGCACCTGTTGTTTCCTGATTTTTTAATGATTGCCATTCTAACTGGTGTGAGATGGTATCTCACTGTGGTTTTGATTTGCATTTCTCTGATGGCGAGTGATGATGAGCATTTTTTCATGTGTCTGTTGGCTGTATGAATGTCTTCTTTTGAGAAGTGTCTGTTCATATCCTTTGCCCACTTTTTGGTGGGGTTGTTGGTTTTTTTCTTGTAAATTTGTTTGAGTTCTTTGTAGGTTCTGGATATTAGCCCTTTGTCAGATGAGTAGATTGCAAAAATGTTCTCCCATTCTGTAGGTTGCCTGTTCACTCTGATGGTAGTTTCTTTTGCTGTGCAGAAGCTCTTTAGTTTAATTAGATCCCATTTGTCAATTTTGGCTTTTGTTGCTATTGCTTTTGGTGTTTTAGACATGAAGTCCTTGTCCATGCCTATGTGCTGAATGGTATTACCTAGGTTTTCTTCTAGGGTTTTAATGGTTTTAGGTCTAACATTTAAGTCTCTAATCCATCTTGAATTAATTTTCGTATAAGGAGTAAGGAAAGGATCCAGTTTCAGCTTTCTACTTATGGCTAGCCAATTTTCCCAGCACTATTTATTAAATAGGGAATCCTTTCCCCATTTCTTGTTTTTGTCAGGTTTGTCAAAGATCAGATGGCTGTAGATGTGTGGTATTATTTCTGAGGACTCTGTTCTGTTCCATTGGTCTATATCTCTGTTTTGGTACCAGTACCATGCTGTTTTGGTTACTGTAGCCTTGTAGTATAGTTTGAAGTCAGGTAGCGTGATGCCTCCAGCTTTGTTCTTTTGGTTTAGGATTTTCTTGGCAATGCAGGGTCTTTTTTGGTTCCATATGAACTTTAAAGCAGTTTTTTCCAATTCTGTGAAGAAACTCATTGGTAGCTTAATGGGGATGGCATTGAATCTATAAGTTACCTTGGGCAGTATGGCCATTTTCATAATATTGATTCTTCCTATCCATGAGCATGGTATGTTCTTCCATTTGTTTGTGTCCTCTTTTACTTAACTGAGCAGTGGTTTGTAGTTCTCCTTGAAGAGGTCCTTTACATCCCTTGTAAGTTGGATTCCTAGGTGTTTTATTCTCTTTGAAACTATTGTGAATGGGATTTCATTCATGATTTGGTTCTCTGTTTGTCTGTTACTGGTGTATAAGAATGTTTGTGATTTTTGCACATTGACTTTGTATCCTGAGACTGCTGAAGTTGCTTATCAGCTTAAGGAGATTTGGGGCTGAGACAATGGGGTTTTCTAAATATATAATCATGTTATCTGCAAACAGGAACAATTTAACTTCTTCTTTTCCTAACTGAATACCATTGATTTCTTTCTCTTGCCTGATTGCCCTAGCCAGAACTTCCACCACTATGTTGAATAGGAGTGGTGAGAGAGGGTAAACCTGTTTTGTGCCAGTTTTCAAAGGGAATGCTTCTAGTTTTTGCCCATTCAGTGTGATATTGGCTGTAGGTTTGTCATAAATAGCTCTTATTATTTTGAGATACATTCCATCAATACCGAATTTATTGAGAGTTTTTAGCATGAAGGGCTGTTGAATTTTGTCAAAGGCCTTTTCTGCATCTATTGAGATAATCATGTGGTTTTTGTCTTTGGTTCTGTTTATATGCTGGATTACGTTTATTGATTTGCATATGTTGAACCAGCCTTGCATCCCAGGGATGAAGCCCACTTGATCATGGTGGATAAGCTTTTTGATGTGCTGCTGGATTCAGTTTGCCAGTATTTTATGGAGGATTTTTGCATTGATGTTCATCAGGGATATTGGTCTAAAATTCTCTTTTTTTGTTGTATCTCTGTCAGGCTTTGGTATCGGAATGATGTTGGCCTCATAAAATGAGTTAGGGAGGATTCCCTCTTTTTCTATTGATTGGAATAGTTTCAGAAGGAATGGTACCGACTCCTCCTTGTACCTCTGGTAGAATTCAGCTGTGAATCCGCTGGACCATATTTTCTTTATCAGTTCATCCACTGATGGATACTTAGGTTAGTTCCATATAAGCTACTGTGAATAATGCTGAAATAAATATGAGAGTGTAGATATCTCTTGGACATAGTAATTTTGTTTCCTTTGGATGTATACCCCAAAGTGGGATTGCTGGATCATGTGGTAGTTCTATTTTTAATTTTTAAAGAAACTTTCATACTATTTTCTGTAATAACTACGCCAATTACATTACCACCAAAAGTGTGCAAGGGTTTCCTTTAAAGTCTCCATATCCTTTCCAACTTGATATCATTTTTTTGTTGTTGTTAATAGTCATTCTAACATGTGAAGTGATGTCCCATTGTGGTTTAAATTTATGCAATGATTAGTGGTGTTGAGCATTTTTTCATACACCTGTTGGTCATTTGTGTGTCTTCTTTTGAGAAACGTCTATTCCGTACTTTGTCCATGTTTTAATCAGGTTATTTGTTGTCTTGCTGTTGAGTTGTATTGAGTTCCTTACCTTTTTAAATATCAACCCCTTATCAGATGTATAGTTTGCAAATATTTTCTCCCAATCTGTAGATTGTCTTTTCATTCTGTTGATTGTTTCCTTTGTTGTAGAGAAGTTTTTAGTTTGATGAA
The DNA here is from genome assembly GCF_043159975.1 of Macaca nemestrina. Classification (NCBI taxonomy): domain Eukaryota; kingdom Metazoa; phylum Chordata; class Mammalia; order Primates; family Cercopithecidae; genus Macaca; species Macaca nemestrina. The sequence goes on from NC_092145.1 coordinate 149,121,480, forward strand.
AAGTTTGCTTTTTGCTTTGATTTGTGATATGTATATATACACATAAATATACACATCTGCATACACACTGACATACCTTAACAGCTGAATTTGAGCATTGTTTCATTCCCTTGTACATATTTTATTTTACAGTTTGTTATGGTGTTAGTGAATTTAAAGGTCCGTATTTGACATGTCAGGGCCAGGTATACTTCTCTTTATTCTTTACCTATGGATCCTAGCTCATCATTGAAAAAATCATATATTTAGTCACAAGGAGGAAGGAGCAAGAAGACAATGATGAATCAGTACCACCACTTATCCTCCAATGACCCCTTGGTGAAAGGGGTCAGTGAAAGTATCTCTGTACACAAACAGGAGCGTCTTAAATATCTTTAATATAGCAAAAATAGTTCTCAAAGGAAATATAAGCTTAGTACAAGTTTATGCCATCCACTTAGCAGCTAAGAATCTATTTAGGTGCTCATTTGTTTTTCAAATATTTCATGTAGTTCATTCAAAATGATAGAAATGAGTAATTGTGGTGCTTTAAGTATAAAGATGGTCCCTCACTGGTGCTCCAAATATTGGTGGTCTGCTCAGAAATTCATTTTGCATATGCACAAACTTTGGGGCCACTTTCAATCACTTCTAAGACTCAGTTTTTCCCCATTTACTTCAGAATGATTAAGGGGGTAATGAGTAGCATTGATGACATGGAAACTTCACAAATTGAATCCACTCAGTTTGCATATGTTGATTATCATATTACATTTTAGCCATACCTCATCATCATCATAAAACATAATTTAAGTTTTAGGATGTGGAGACAGAAGTTAACTTTCTACATGTAAGAGACTGACTCATGACTTAGCATCAACCGGCCAAAATACATGGAGAATAACATGGAGAAAACACATAAAAATAAAGGAGAATGACTGATTTCAAGCAGCTTAATAAGAAATATTAAATATTTATCTTATACATTGTTCTTTGTCCACAATAGGCATTTTAAAAATATGCTATTGGCACTATCCCTTATACATTCTTTTGAAGTTTCTATGCATGTTCTATGAAGAAAAAATATCAGGTGTCTACACCTGGATAATCCTCTATGTCATGTGATCTTAGAGAAAATCAAATTGAGTCCAAATTACCAAGCACCTACCATGTGTGAAGTTCTGACCTTGGAGGGGACAAAAGGCTTCTAAGGAATAGTCTTTACCCTCAAAGAAACTGCATTGATAATGGTGGGGAGAGGACATAAACTTGAAAAAGTTAAGTGGCAATAAAATGTTCTACTTACATACCAGGACATCGATAGAAGGCATGTCATCAGCGACAAGTACAGCCAATACTTCTGTGCTAGACAGAATAATGGCCGCCCAAAATGTCCACATCCTAATCACCAGAAACTCTGATTATGTTACCCTGCATATAAAAGGGAGTTCGCAAGCATGATTAATTTAAGGATCATGAAATGAGGGGGTTATCCTGGATTATCTTGGTACCAAGGCCTAATGTAATCTTAAAGGTTTTAATAAAATGGAAGCAGCACAGTCTGAGGCAAAGGGGATGTAAGGATGAAAGCAGATTAGAGGAAGGCAAGGCCATGAACCAAGGAACTCAGGCAGTCTCTAGAATCTGGAAGGGACAAGAAAATAAGTTATCCTCTAGAGCTTCCAGAAGGAACAAAGTCCTGCTGACCTATTTTGGACTTCCGACCTCTGAAACTAAAATAATAAATTTGTGTTGCGTTAAGCCACTGAGTTTGTGGTAATTTGTTACAGCTGCCAAAGGAAGCAAATACACTTGCTATTATAATCCACTTTGTTTCAGTGGGCCCCAAAGTCCACAGATGTCAAAGGGGAGTCATGAGACTAAATTGATATTCCAACATCCCAAATTGTACACTTGACTCATGCAACAGCTAAGTACACTGTCTTTGGAGATGAGGGTAGGAGAGGAAAAGCAGCAGAAGTGCAAAGGAGAGGAGATGGAAGGTGCTAGAGAGTTTCTCTCTCTGGGCCTATACTGGTTGATTTGCAAAGCACAGAGCAAAGACAGTACGTTTTCCAGGTCTCACCCTCCTGTATAGGGTGAAGTATAATAGAAACCAGACCAATACTCCCCAAAGCAATCTACATATTAAATGCTATCCCTATCAAACTACCAATGTCATTTTTCACAGAATTAGGAAAAAAAAATTCTAAAATTCATATGGAACCAAAAAAGAGCCTGAATAGCCAAAACAATCCTAAGCAAAAAGAACAAAGCTGGAGGCATCACATTACCCACCTTCAAGCCATACTACAAGGCTACAGTAACCAAAACAGCCTGGTACTGGTACAAAAACAGACACATAGACCAATGGAACAGAATAGAGAACCCAGAAATAAAGTCACACACCTACAACCATCTGATCTTCAGCAAACTTGACAAAAATAAGCAATGGGGCAAGGACTCCATATTCAATAAATGGTGCTGGGATAGCTAACTAACCATATGTGGAAGAATAAAACTGGACCCATACCTTTCTTCGTATACAAAAATTAAGTCAAGATGGATTAAAGACTTAAATGTAAGACCTCAAACGATAAGAATCCTAGAAGAAAACCTAGGAAATACCGTTCTGGACATCCACCTTGGGAAATAATTTGTAACTGAATCCTCAGAAGCAATTTCAACAAAAACAGAAATTAACAAGTGGAATCTAATTAAAGTAAAGAGCTTCTGCACAGGAAAAGAAACTATCAACAGGGTAACCAGACAACCTACGGAATGGGAGAAAATATTTGTTAACTATGCATCCGACAAAGCTCTAATATTCAGAATCTATAAGGAACTTAAATAATTCAATAGGCAGAAAACAAATAACCCCTCCAAAAGGTGGGCAACAGACGTGAACAGACACTTCTCAAAAGAAGATATGCAAGTGGCCAATAAACATATGAAAAAATGCTCAACGTCACTAATCATCAGGAAAATGCAAATGAAAACCACAATGGGATACCACTTCACACCAATCAGAATGGCTATTATTAAAAAGTCAAAAAACAACAGATGCTGGTGAGATTGTAGAGAAAAGAGAACATTTATACACTGTTCGTAGGAATGTAAATTAGTTCAGCCACTGTGGAAAGCAGTCAGGAGATTTCTCAAAGAACTTAAAACAGAACTACCATTTGACACAGCAATCCCATTACTAGGTAGCTACCCCCCAAAAAACAAATGGTTCTACTAAAAGACACATGCCCTCACATATTCATCACAGCACTGTTCACAATAGCAAACACATGGAATCAACCTAGATGCCCATCAACAATGGACTGGATAAAGAAAATGTACATATGCACCATGGAATACTACATAGCCGTAAAAAAGAATGAAATCATGTCCTTTGCAGCAACATGGATACACCTGTAGGCCATCATCCTAAGTGAATTAACACAGGAATGGACAACCAAATACTGCATGTTCTCACTTATAAGTGGAAGCTAAACATTGGGTACTCATGGACATAAAGATGGCAACAATAGGCACTGAAACTACTAGAGGGGGGATGGAGGGAGGGTGTCAGGTGTTGAAAAACTACCTATTGGGTGTTATGTGCAGTACCTGGTTGACAGGATCATTCATACCCTAAACCTCAGCATCATCCAATATACCCATGTAATAAACCTGCACATGTACTCTCTGTCTCTAAAATAAAAGTTGTAATTTTTTTTTATTAAAAAAAGACCAGGCCAAGGAGAATTGCAGCCCAGGGCTACCAAAGCCATTAATTACTAGTTTGATTCTCAATGATAAACAAAGGATTTTACTGGTTTCAATTTTACCCAAACTCATGTCCCCATTATCAGCTAATATTAAGATGTTATGGCATGAACTTGTTTTTTCTAATTTTTATTCTACAACACTTTAGTTGATTATTTTTGCAAAGGAATGATCTCAATTTATAGAAGACTGTGGGTGGGATGTAGGCAGTCAGGGAAGACAGGATCAAAGTAGAGATGCTAATCCAGGAACAACGGCAGTGAGGGCAGCCAATTTCTCCCTGTGAGTCAAGTGCTTTTCCTACTGAAATCCTCAAGGACAAGACAGAGTGTCATTATCCTGGGCTCCATAAAAACAAAAAATAAGAAAGTCACTTAAGAGTGAGAAACCACTTGGTGTTCAAAGAAATTTAATTTGTTTTTATTGCTCTTTATTTTTATTTTTAATTGCTCTCCCAGGAATGGCTAAGTGACATGGGGTTTTCATTTCTTAAAGATCCCAGGGGACTCTAACTTCAAGACAAGATGATAAATAAAAAAAAACTCTATGTACATATGAAAAGCCAGATATCGAAGTAGCAATGGAGGATCCAAATATAGCCTGATGACTACAATGGGATACCTCAAATATTCCTTGATACAGTGACACTTCTCACTAGGGAAACTGGTCATGATGGGAAGTCAGTGCAAGATGTCAGGGAACATACAAAGAAAACAAATCAAACCCAAAAGATAGAAAGAGAGAGGAGTTAAGACAAATAAAAATGATTTATTCAAGAACATTTTGTGAGAGGAACACTTTAAGAATTGAAGTGAGAAGTTCTTAGGTATCATCCTTAGTTCCAAGATCAGTGCCACACTCAGGTCTCTTATGTGCCTCTCAGTTACAGTAATTGTAGTGGCTAACAAGAGTCAGCCCCTGTGCTAAGTCTTTCCTACATTTGTTGTCACAATCTCCTTGTGTAAGTTTGGTTGACAGATGAGAAAACCAACTCTTCAGTTATTTACTTGGGGTCCCATGTTTTAAGTGATGTAATCATGATAAAACCAAAATCTCTTTGATTCCAAAGTCCACGTTTTCATGCACTCTACTAATGCTAAAATCGAGTTTACACATGCCTAGAAGAAAATTTCCTGGACATATCTTAGGCATTAGCCTTTCGATTATTATCCCTCTCCATCCCTTTAGCTGTAATTCCTACTAATTGTATGTTGCAGCTTACTGTTTATCTGTCTTGTTTTTTAACTTCTCTTTAGCAACTTCTGTGTCTTTTGCCTTCTGCACTATAGTTTGGCCTATTCTTTAGAGCCCTCTCTAAATTCATAGCTTTCTGCTGAGCTGTGTTTACCATACTGTTTAATTCATTTATTGGCTCCTTCCTTTTAATCGTCAAATCAGACTCTATTATCCATAGTTCCTTATTATTGCTCATGGCATTTGATTTCCTCAAATGCTTTGTAAATTTTGTCTGCAGCCCTATATTTAGAACAAAATGTATTCTATAGGGCTCCTTTACTCAGCCTATTAGCTTTTATGGTCGTTTGCCAAGGCTCTACAGGGTTCAAAGTTCCCAGACCAGAAGGTACACTAGTCCCACAGCCCCACACTTCTTGAGTATATGGAAATGCAAACAAAGAGATACTCAGCACAAATACACACTGTGTATCCTTCACAATATTCCTGAAGGAAAGCGGTTTATATAGGCTAGGCCAGGTGTCTGCACACTATGGACTGCGAAACACCTTCCACCTGCTGCCTGTTTTTGCAAGGCCTGCAAAGATGAGAATGGTTTTTGAATTTTTAAATGAATGAAAAATACGAATAATATTTTGTGACATGTGAAAAAGATGTGAAATTCGAATTTCAGTGTTAATAAACAAATATTTATAGGGACACACCATGCCCATTTGTGTACATATTGTCTGTGGCTACCCTGATCCTACAACAGCAGAGTTGAGCAACTGCAGCAGAGACCATATGGCCCACAAAGTCTAAAATATTTACTATCTGGCCCTTTGCAGAAAGCGCTTGCTGGGCTAGGTCATCTAATTGAAATCATCTCTGTTTGAAAGTGAAAGTACAGTCCATAGCTGTGTGTCAAAATGTTCTGCCTATATAAAGAAAAACTTAGAGCATACAAAATAAAAAAGAAAGACTGTGATTGCCAGTCCCTTAAGATACCAAGGAAACTTTTTTAAAAATTTCCCCAGTTTTACACTTGCCCATGATTTCTTCAGTAAAACATGCCATTCTCTACTGTGGCCACCAGATGGCGACTACAATAATGGCCTAATAGTACATCAAAATTTACGAAGATACCCTATGCATAATTTTAAAACAACACTTTGCGAACAGTGTGAATACAGAGATCAACTAAATCACGTCAAACTAACAATAGCCTTGGTAAGGAAACAGTCTGGAGCCCAATAGCTTTTGGGGAGGTGGGAGCACCCCTGGAGTTAGTCTATGCTTGATCTTATCAGTGGTCTCAAACTGTAATGTACAAAGAATCACCTAGAATACTTGCTAAAAAGGCAGACTCTCAAGCCACACTGTTAGAGAGTCTGAGTCAGCAAAATGAACAATGCATTTTTTAAAAAACAACCCTACATTTGATTCTGAGGTAGGTGATCTAATGACCACAGATATAAAGGTACTGATTTCAGGAGATTTCTTCTCTGTAGGCCTGAATAAACAGGTGGCTGATTGTGCAAATTACAAGGTCCAATTAGTGCAAGGGCATTTGGCACCACTTCATGGGCAGGGGTTCAAACTTGTGGTCAGGGGTGGAGAAAGCTCTCTCTCCAATTCAGCACCCAGGGAGAAAGTCAGAAAGGATTGTCAAGGCCCCATTCAAATGGAATGGCTCTCAGGCAGAGCTCCTAATGGGGTGCTATGACTAGAACATAACTTGAGGAGATGCTGGAGGGACTGAGGATCTCTATGTGAAGAGGTCTAAGTGTAGAGGCAGCAAGAGCCAAGCTAGACCCACTTGATGCCAGACTTAGGTCTGCTTAGGTGAGGTGGGCGAGGCTGACCTGGCAGCCTGAATGTTGAAGTTTCTGTAGCTCTTTAAGAAGAGGAAGTCAGGGAAGACATGTCCTAGTGGTCTTTTTTCTTTTATGGTCTTCTTGTGGACCCCTTGTCTTAATTCACTGATTTAAAGCATTACATCATCTGGCAGTCACACTTGTAGTCCCAGCGATTTGGGAGGCCGAGGTGGGCAGATTGCTTGTGCCTAGGGGTTCAAGACCAGGCTGGGCAACATGGCGAAATTCCATATCTACAAAAATAAAAATAAATAAGTAAATAATAAAGCAATACATCCATTCTGAAAACTAACCTCTCATTATAAAGTGAAGGATAAGTACAAAAACTTCTATATCTCACACATACTGATTCTTTTAAATGCCTTCTCCTTTCTTTTCCAAGTGTAATATTCAAAGCAGCTTCCACAACATAGGAAAACCCTATAACAGCCTGGTCTGAGGCATATTTAGGTGATTTTTGTTTACAGGACCCTAGATTTTCTATCTTATAACCACTATGATGAACTTATACACGTGCTCAATAAGTGGTCATTAAATGAAAGAATCAAATGAAGAATAAAGTTTTCTCTTAAAAGGAACAAAATCCAGTTTTTAATGGCTCCATGCACTTTCTGCATCATTTCCTTCAGGAGCATGGAGAATGGAGAAGTGTACATAACCTCACTTGGTTAAAAACTCCTATGTCTTTATTTCCAGTCTTGTCCTCTCTTTAAGTCTTCAATTGCCTGCTAGATGTTTCTACATACATGCCAAAGACTACAGCAAAACTAAGCTCACCATCTTCTTCCAACATCTCCTAGAATCATCACCATTTTTCTAGTCAAGCATGCACAAAAACTTGGAGTCATCTTAACTTGTCTGCTTTTTCTCATCCACTATCTTGCTGGCTTTGTGCTGTATTAACTTAGCTCAGCTAAGCCTAGGTTTCACAGCATCCCCTTTGCCATTTGATTCTAGGCAATATTGGCCACCCAGTACATTTTGTGTGCAACTTGGAAATTGGAATTGAAGCAGAAGTCACATCTTGTACACTCTGAAGGTTTGAGCAGGGCTTCTGCACATTGTCACTGATCTGCTGACATGAGATCTGCTGACATGAGGCCAGCACCTGTACCACAGCTCCGCCAGTTCCTTCTGATGTCCCCCTCGGCTTCCTCAAGGCCTGGGCCAAGTGTGCAGACAGCTGGCTCTGTTGCAATGGGCACCAGTCTCATGAACAGTGTCAAGCTTTCCTTTCAGATTGCTCATCTTTGTAGATTGCTTCGCCAACTCCCACAATTGCATAAGCCTTATCCACTATAAATGCATCCATTATCCATTCCTCTCTCTTAGTCTACTTCTGCTGCCATAGCAAGATACCTCAAATTGGGTAGCTTAAACAACAGAAATTTATTTCTCACAGTTCTGGAGGCTGGAAATCCAAGATCAGGGTGCCAGCAGGGTCAGATTCTGGTGAGGGCCCTCTTCCTGGCTTTCAGACAGCCACCTTCTCACTGTGTCCACACGTGGTAGAGAGCAGAGAGTGCAAGTTCTCTGGTGCCCCTTCTTATAAGGGCAGTCATCCTGTCTTGAGGAGCACACCCTCATGACCTCATCTAAACCTACTCGCCTCCCAAAGACCCCCCACCCAATACCACCACATTGGGGGTTGGGGCTTCAACATATGAATTTTGGGGGTAACAATTCAATCCATCACACTCTCCTAGCAGTTTTCTTTCTCTCATTGAACCCTGATGGTTACAGCTCTTGTCATTACTCAAAGTCCTACAAGATGTTGCAATTTTGTCTACCTGCTTCTTTTTATTTATTATAATAATAATAATAATTATTATTATTTTTGAGACAGAGTCTTCCTCTGTTGCCCAGGCTGGAGTGCAGTGGCGTGATCTCCGCTCACTGCAAGCTCCACCTCCTGGGTTCCCGCCGTTCTCCCGCCTCAGCCTCCCAAGTAGCTGGGACTACAGGCACCCGCCACCACGCCCAGATAATTTTTTTTTTTTGTATTTTTAGTAGAGACGGGGTTTCACCGTGTTAGCCAGGATCGTCTCGATCTCCTGACCTCGTGATCCTCCCGCCTCGGCCTCCCAAAGTACCTGCTTCTTGTTTCAATTGTCTTTGCCACAACTCCAGTTCAGAGCTTCCCCCTGAATGTGGATCTCTGCAGGAGCTTTCTGAATCAGCCACTACCCCTAGTTTCAGGGGCCCCTAATCCATCTCGCTCCTGCTGAATCATTCTGGGCTCAAAAATCTCAGTGTCTCTCTGTCTCACCAAATTCAGTTCAAATGTCTTTGTTCTTCAAGGAATTTCATTTTTTTTAAAACCTATACCGTCTTATTCATTTATGAATACACACATGTAGCAAGTTCCTTGGACTCTCTGTGCCTCAGTTTCTTTATCCACAAAATGGGACATATTAATGGTGTCCACCCCAGAGGGCTGTTGTGAGTATTAAATGAGTTAACTTATGTGAAGCGTCTAGAAGATTGCCTGTCTGCCTCTTAAAAAGTTATCTGCAAGAGTTAGCTATTAGTACGAACCATTATTATTCCCATGGCATAGCCTCTGAACTAGCCCATGGATGCTCCAGGCTGTGCTTTTGTGTCTTTTTTGTTTGTTTGTTTGAAACAGAGTATCGCTCTATCGCCCAGGCTGGAGTGCAGTGGCATGGTGTCAGCTTACTGCACCTCCCAGTTTCAAGCAATTCTCCTGCCTCAGCCTTCCAAGTAGCTGGGACTACAGGCATGTGCCACCATGCCCGGCTAATTTTTGTATTTTTAGTAGAGATGAGGTTTTGCCACGTTAGCCAGTCTGGTCTGGAACTCCTGACCTCAGGTGATCCACCCGCCTCGGCCTTCCAAAATCCTCCCTGGGATTACAGGTGTGAGCCACCACACCCAGCCTTTGTGTCTATACTTATGTTGAGCAACCTTGCCACCTCAAAAGATAAAATGACATATATCAAGAATAAGCAATTAAGATAGAGGAAAGACTACTAGAACATATGTTGGGTCTGTGCTGGACTTGTCAGACACACTAACCTGGAAAGTGCAAAGTTCCCTCCTAGCGGGCCACACCCCATCCACAGTGCCTTGAAGGAGAATCTGTGATAGCCTGTTCTTAGCATGGGGTAGCCACCTGGGTGGGGGTAGGGTGGACCAAGAACAAAGAGTGGAGTTTCCATAGCTTGGGGAGACTCCTGAGGTGGCCTGGTGTAAAGATTTTGCCTAATGCGGTCGTGGAAACTCACAAGGCTGATGAGACTAGCTCCCAGTGGAATCTGGGCAGAAGAATACAGTGTGCGTTGGCCAGTCAGAAGATGGAGAATCATGGAACACAAGGAAGGAAGCAGAGGTGTCCATGAGGGAGATGTCAGAAGAGCCACGGAAGATGAGAGGGAAGTGTCCTGAAAGCAGCCTGGGGGCCTAGGGGCCTTCTTAGAACCCGAAGAGGCTAAATCCAGAGGGCTATTTTTGAGAAGTTCAAGGAACAGAGGATGGAGAAAGGTATACACTGAGAGGTAACTGTCTCTCTGAGGGAGTTTGAATGAGGCTGATGGAGTCATGACTAAAGGGCTGTATTTATCCAACCAGCCCTGCTCCCCATTGCCCCACCATCAGCCAGGCTTCCTTTGGCAAATATAAAGTAGAGATGTGTAGGAGTCAAAGGTAGGCAGGACACAGGGCCTGGGAAGCGTTGGTGTGACGGTTTTGTCCTCCATGTTGGTACTGGATTGCTGTATTGGTTTCTAAGGGCAGCTGTAACAAGACACTACAGACTCGGCTGTAAAGCAACAGATATTTTATTTATTGTCTCACGGTTTTAGAGGCCAGAAGTTTGAGATGAAGGTGTTGGCAGGGCCATGCTCCTTCCGAAGCCCCTAGGGGAGACCTCTTCCTTGGCTCTTTCAGCCTCTGGTGTTGCTGGTAGTTCTTGGCATTCCTTGGCTTGTAGGGCATCACTCCAATCTCTGCCTCTGTCATCACATGGCTATCTTCTCACTGTGTCTCTCCCTTTTTTATAGGGACAACAGTCATATTGGATTAAGAGCCCTCCCTACTCCAGTAGACTTCATCTTAACTAGTGACACCTGCAACCATCCTGTTTCCAAATAAGGTCACATTCTGAGGTACTGCAGCTTAGCAATTCAGTATATTTTGTTGGGGGACAAAATCCAATCCATAACAATAGCTAAGTTTCTTTCTTTCAAATTATTTTGAGTTATAAAGGTTCATTCATGATGGCAGGATGCAGGATGCCATCTGTCCACTGATAATTGTCTGCCCCTTCCATCATGTGCTGTGGTCATGGTGAGGCAGCTGCCCCACCCAGCATTGCCTTTTCCAGCTGCCTTTGCTTCATGTTGTAACCACATGACTAGTTCTCACCACTGATGTGTGGATAGAGTTGAGGTTTGTCAGTTCAGTTTAAGTCTTCAAAGACACTGGTACCTTTTCTATTCTCTTTTCCTGAGGCAGAGGACTTGAGGCATTAGGGGATAGCAGAACTCCATGGAGGACAACTGCATGCTCAGTGACCGAAAATATTCAAATCGATTTTTTATGGAAGTGAGAACTAAGCTTCTGTCCTGTTTAATTTAGACATTGAACTTAAGCAGTTTACTTGTTATAGCCACCCGCAGCAACCTAACTGTTGCATTCAAAAGACCCAATTGTTTTTCCTTTCATCATTTTCTCACAGAAGTTGATGTTCTGCTAAATGCTCCTTTAAATTCCAATATGATTTTAAACTAATCGTGAAGGAAAGCAAAAAAATATTATATCATCACAACTTTGGACGTTATATGGATAGATAGATACTAATTTCCTACGAAGTAAAAAGTGCTTACATATTACAGATATATCAGTTATATTAGTAACTTCGTTTTTAAAAACTAATTTTTTCTTAATTTTCTATTACTATTAGTAATGCCATAACCCATGGTCTTTATACTACACAAATAAGGAGAAGCTAAGGGTGATAGAGGAGGCAATGTGTTCTTCTCATGTCACTTTTTCATTTGTCATTCCAATGTCATGTAGTCCTACCCAGTTTGGGGATGAGAATAGAAGGATATTTTAATTTCCAAATGCACAGACTTTTAGGCAAATACTTGTTTGTGTGTCTGTTTGTTAAATCCTTTTGGCTCAGACATCTCTGGTGACTTGTTCTGGCACCATTCACATTTTAGTATCTCAAGAATAACAGGAAGAAGCTTAAGAGACTTCTCAGGAGAAAAGGCAACTTCATGCCATACGGAGATTTAATAATAAAACACTCATGCTGAAGGCTCAGAGATGGCAGGTGGTCTTTATAAAGGAACATTCTGTGGGTTCTGACAGATTTACCTGTTGCAGAGGTTCTCCACATGGAGCAATTCTGCCCCCCTGGGGATCAGTTGGCAATGTCCAGAGATAAGTTTCGTTGTGACAACTGTTTTGGGGATCGGGGGTTGCTACTGGACGCTAATGAGTAGAGATCAGTGACATTGATCAACATCCTATCATGTACAGGTCAGTCCCCCAATAAAGAATTGTCCAGTTCCAAATTTCAGTCATGCAAAGGTTGAGAAACCCTGACCGGGAGTAACACGTGAAAATTAACTATGTCTACATACTCCTTTGATGAAGTTTGCTTTATTCTCAAAGCTGAAGTTTCAAGCAGAATAATTGTGAAAATCCTAAGAATGATATTGACTAGCTTTCATTGAAATCTATGTGCCCAAGCACTGCGATAACTGCTTTACACAGCAAGGAGTGCTTTACAAATTGATAAATCTCAGCTTTGCTGCTTTTTTTTTTTTTTTTTTTTTTTTTTTATGGAGTCTCACTCTGTCACCCAGGCTGGAGTGCAGTGGTGAGATCTCAGCTCACTGCAACATCTACCTCCTGCGTTCAAGCAATTTTCCTGCCTGAACCTCCTGAATAACTGGGATTACTGGCACATGCCACCATGCCCAGCTAATTTTTGTATTTTTAGTAGAGACGAGGTTTCGCCATGTTGGCTAGACTGGTCTCAAACTCCTGACCTCAGGTGATCTGCCCCCTGCAGCCTCCCAAAGTGCTGGGATTACAGGCGTGAGCCACCATGCCTGGCCCTCAGCTTTTCTTGTAATGCAGAAAATAAAGACAAGAATCTAGGAAACAGAAAATTAGAGACTTTTTTTTAGAGTAAATGTAGATTTAATTGAAAATCACAGGAACACTGAATTAAACCATCAAAGAAGCCCAACTTTGTGAATGCTAATACTTTTAGAGGAAAAATTATCATAAAAACACTTAGTCAAGCAAAATATTACTCAAACATAAATGAGTTAAGAATAGTATATCTTTCTGAAGAATATTTAGCCCTGTGAGAAAACATACACAACATAATGTTCAGTAAAAAATATTGAGCTGGGCACAGAGGCTCATGCCTGTAATCCCAGCACTTTGGGAGGCTGAGGCAAGTGGATCATTTGAGGCCAGGAGTTCGAGACCAGCTTGGTCAGCATGGTAAAACCCTGTCTCTACTAAATACACAAAAATTAGCCGGGCATGGTAGTGTGTGCCTGTAATCCTAGCTACTTGGGAGGCTGAGGCAGGAGAATTGCTTGAACCCAGGAGGCAGAGGTTGTAGTGAGCAGAGATTGCACCGCTGCACTCCAGCCTGGGTGACAGTGAGACTCCATCTCAAAACAAAAAGTAAAAAATTCAGCTACAAAACTTAAAAGTATGATCCCAATTCACAGCTATGCTTTTTTGATGAATGAATACATTGATAAAAATATTGGAGAGAAAATATACTGTAATGAAATGTTGTACTGTTTCATTACAATATACTGTAATGAAAATATACACTGAAATGTTGTCTCTAGGTAATGAGATTTGTTATTTCTTTGCTATTTCAATTATTGTGTAAATTTTCCAAATTGAGCATGTATTATGCACTACAAGGGAGGTAGATAAAGGAACTAGGGGAGAGAGACCAAATCTCCTTGGACAGAAACTATTTTGACAACATCAGTGATAAAAGATATGCTCTTGGTTGAACTATTTATGACTGTTTATATTGGCTGTATTCATGCATTGTATGGAATAGCTCTGGTGGAATAAATGACTTTCTTAAGCAAATATAAGCCAAACATGACTAATTAGTGCTTTGAAAGCATTCATTTTCATTATGCTTTATTTATTTTTGTTGGGTTTTCTCTGGAAAGCATATGAAAAAAAGGGGGAAAGAAACATTCAAACATTAGATCAACTATTTCAAATATTCATAGGCTAAATAGAGGAAAAAAAGTGGGAAAAAAATGTCTTACCTATTTAGTACTTGTGTTTAATAGTTCCTTTACTGAGTGTAAGAACTGACTGTTAAGAAAAATTTTCTTTCCCCTACCATTTTCTAAATTCCAATTTGAGGGCTTTCACAATTCAGACATCTTAGAACTCTGGCTTTTGACCACAAAAGCCTAAGATAAATAGTATGAAACAAAAAACAAAACAAAACAAAAACTCGGTAGTCTGAGCTTTGATGTTGGGAATGCAGCACAACACACTCAGATTCAGGAATCCTTTCTGTTCAGTTGCAAGCACAGATTAAAAGACTCCAGTCCAAATATAGGAATGGTCTCCCCAAAGATGAGAAATCTTCTTTTCCAAAATGAAGCCAACAGAATTGTGAAAACTAGTTAGAAATTTTACATCGAGTTTGCAGAGAGGCCATTCCAATTAGGGATGCTAAGAATAAGAGACCCATTTCTCATTATTCTTTATCATTATTAAAAAAACATTGATTCAACATTTGTGCTCAAGTGCTGGTAGCCAGTGTTTCTCAGCCAGGGTTACTTTTAACCCCCAGGTTACATTTGGCAATGTCTGGAGATATTTTTCAGTTGTCACAACTGGGGGATGGGAGTGCTACTGGCATCTCTTGGAACAAGAACGCAACTTTAAAGTATGCATTCAGTAAATACAGATCTCATCGATGTTGATTTTAATCCCAAAGTGGATTTATAATTTTTTCTTTTTTTTGAGACAGAGTCTCCCTCTCTTGCCCAGGTTGGAGTGCAGTGGCGCGATCTCGGCTCACTGTAGCCTCCACCTCCTGGGTTCAAGTGATTCTCCTGCCTCAGCCTCCCAAGTAGCTGGGATTACAGGTGCCTGCCACCATGCCTGGCTGATTTTTGCATTTTCAGTAGAGACAGGGTTTCACCATGTTAGCCAGGCTGGTTTCAATCTCCTGACCTCAAGCAATCCACCCACCTAGGCCTTTCAAAGTGCTGGGATTACAGGTGTGAGCTACTGCACCAGCCCAAATTTAGAATTTTTGAGGCATCTGTTACTGAGAATTAATTGATAGAAGCCCTGAAATCATGAATCTAGGATAGTCAGACATAAACTGTGTAACTTCTCATTGTAAAAGTGGATAGGTTTTTATTATTTAAATTCACATACATTTGTTCCTATGTGGGGATTTTTCTTATACTGAAGCAAAGACTTAAATAGATTATTATTAAATTAGGAAGTATGCCAAAAAGCTATTGTATCTCAGCTTAATCCCAGTCTTCCACACTCCTCTTGGATGTTGGAGCTGAGAGTCTTTTGCCAGTTGGCTCCCTGGTTGGTTCAACCAAACCCAGGGATACACAGAGACTTTGAGGCTGGAGGAGGCAGAAGGGGCCTGCTCTTTACTGCCTGCTTGTTCCTGTCCGTGTCATCCCAGTGATGGTTCTATGCCTGGCAGTGGCAGTTCATTCGTTTCCAGGATTTGTTTTTCATATCTCTAGAACCAGTTTCATTGTACCTCCTCAAAGACACTAGCATCAGCCAAGCAGTGTCCCCTCTTGAGAAGTCTGGAGTCTATTCCTATGTGGCCTCTCCTCTGATCTCCTAGGCTCTGATAAGCCCAAACTCTTCCCTTTGTTCCCTCAGCCCAAGAGTGGTAGCTGCTTCTTGAAGTTACTATTTCTACCTTATCTCAGTGGCCCTTTATGTCCCTTCAGTACTCCCATACCCGTTCAACCAATTTCTTAGATTAAATTCTTTCTGTTCACATACTTGATTTGATTTTCATTTTCCTGACTGGACCCTGATTGAAAATTTAAACCTTGCACAAAAGTTTATCACAGTATAGTTGTTTATCCTGATCTGAAATATGAAGATGCATAAAAAACGTAACTTTCAATTGTTTGACTTGATTTATTACACAACAAAACCACCAGAAAAATCAATGAGACAACAGACACAGCCCCTGGTATTGTTGCTTGTAGTCTGCTGTTTTATACCTGACATCTTCAGGCTGACTGAAAATAATAGCACATATTGAAACTTGCATTCCATTTCACCACTGAAAGTCTTTGGACAGTCTTCCTTGGTCATTCAGGGTTTTGGTGAGTTTTTCTAGTTCCCTTTCAAACTTACCAAGCACTCTTTTAGGTTCATAAAGAGTTGGCAGCCATAATTATTGTATCTTACATCACTGATGCTCAACTACTCTTCCTATTATTGAAAGCAACCAGACACAAAATAAAAACTTGCTATGCTCAGAGGATAGCCCAACTTTACTCCTGAACAACAGGACTTTGGAAGGAGGTACTTAAGAAAGCCCGTTTGAATCTTGAGTCTTTTAAAAACAGGACCAATGGCACTGTGTTGTAAATACTGATGGAGCCTCCAAGTAGAGCCCATGCTCTGTGTTTTGCTTTCCACATATATAAAATATATAAAAATGAGCCAACTGACCAGATGACCTTGAAGTGACTTCCAACACTGACTCCTCTTAAAAGCTGTGATAGTTACTGAAAACTTTCTGGTAGCTATAAGGTTTGCTGGAGTGACTGGAGGGTAATATGGAGCCTAATGTCTGGCTGGCTCATATAGAAAGAAAGATGGACAAAGATAAATCTCCACATGAAATTGAGTAAACTAAGAGAGGAGGGCATAGAAGGGAAGGGTTTGATAGAAAGACATGATGCAAGAACCAGGGAGTGCCCCAGAAAATTCATTTGGACAGCTGTTCACTGCTCCAGAGTCTTCTGGGAAAGCTCAAAAGTTGGCCCCTGCAGTCACACCTACACTGCCCTTAACAGTTTTCTTTCCCTAACCCAACTTCTTGGAGATAGGGTTCCTGCCCTCAAAGACCTCATAACATGCATGGAAAAGATTGAGCTATAATTCAATGTCTTAGTCCATTTTATGCTGCTACAGCAAAACACCTGAAACTGGATAATTTTAAAACAACAGAAATTTATTTCCTTACTCTTCTGGGGGCTGAGAAATCTAAGATCAAGGTGCTAGCATCTAATCTGGTGATGACCTTATTGTTATATCCTCACGTGGCAGAAGGTAACAGGGCATGCTGGTCAAACCCTGCATGAAGCCTCTTTCATAAGTGCCTTAATCCCATTAATGAGGGAGGAGCCCTCATAGCCTAATCATCTCTTAAAGACCCTACCTCTTGATTCTATCACATTGACAACACTGAATATTGGAGAGGACACATTCAAACCATAGCACTCAATAACTGCATGATGATAATAAGCATAAATGAATGAACAACTCATCATATCTGCATTGGTAGTGCATTTTAACTAAAAAAGGCATCAAAGATACCATTTGAATTGAATTTTGGGGAAGTGTTCTAGGTCAGTGGAGGTAGGGAGGGACTGTTGAGATAGGAACAGCATGAACAAGAGTTCACGTTCTTGTGGTTCATGGTTGAATGTGGGGAAATGTCTGACCTGTCTGGGGCAATGCTCTGTGGGGAATTAGTTGAATTGGCAGCCCTGGAAGGAGGTGGTATATGTGATTGTTTATGCTAGAAATGTGGCCTATGGCTAGATCTGGAGACCTTATATGTTATGCTAGGAGCAGAATTTATTCTGCAGCCAAAGAGAAGTTATTGGATGATTTTAATGAGGGAATTGACATGAACAGCTCTGTGCTTTAGAAAAATGCCTCTGTATCAATGAGAAGGACAGATTGCAGAGGAGAATTTGAGAGACCCAAGGGAGGAGACATCTTTTTATCCAGGTGGGAGAAGGTAAAGCCATGAGCCAAAGTGATAGCTGTGGAGGCAGAGAAAAGGAGATTCAAGTGGACCAGCAAAACAATACAATGTTGAAAATGGAAACTGGGAGAAATGGGGAATAACAACTGAATGAAAGATCCTTGACAAAATAATAAATATAAGAATAGTGGGTGAAGACAGTTTTACCTTCTCTCTTTCCTCCAATGACCGTCTTCTCATCACTTTCCACCACGCTTTGCGCATTAGAGGCACTCAAATATTTGCTGAATTATTTCATTAATTAAGCTAACCTTTTATGCTATTCTCACACCCTTATTCTACAGATAAATTGTTTTAACTTCAGTTTTATTTGTAGCATTTGAATTTCTGTAGTAGATAAGGATTATTCGTGACACATTAAAATATTGACATGTCAGGAAGAGGAAGCCTTCTTTTTCTTTTCTTTCCCTTCTCTTCCAATGTTTTTTTGGAAATTCACTTTGATATTTTAATCAAAATGTAAAAACCAAAAACTGAATAGACAGCAGAGTTGTTAGGTGTTTATTATGATAAATGTGCAAATTGCCAAGTTTCCCTTCAGTAGAAAAGAAGATGACTTTGGGAGGCCGAGGCGGGTGGATCACCTGAGGTCAGGAGTTCAAGACCAGCCTGGCCAACATGGTGAAACCCCATCTCTATTAAAAATATAAAAACTATCCGGACGTGGTGGTGGATGCCTGTAATCCCAGCTACTTCGGAGACTGAGATAGGAGAATTGCTTGAACCCAGGAGATGGAGGTTGCAGTGAGCCAACACAGTGCCACTGCACTCCAGCGTTGGCGACAGAGTGAAACTCTGTCTTAAAAAAAAAAAAAAAAAAAAAAAAAAAAAAAAAACCCAAAACCAAACCAAAACAAAAAACAAACAAGGTGAAAACCTAGTAGTGATAACTGAATTTGGTGTGGGAAGGTTGGCGACACAGTGGGAATGTCAGCATTGTGCTTCTGTGGGGCCCAAATTGTCCTCAGAATAGTAATAATAAGGAGTAGATACTGAACTAAATAGTAGACATCAACCTGCTAGAAATCATGTTGTGGATATTGGTCACAGGTGCTACTATAATGAGTGCTGTTTAGAAACCAGTTTTAAGTTTTGCTTGGAATTTATGTTGTGCTTGAGTGTTTTATAACTTGTTTTTCAAAAAGTTAAATAGTGGATTGGGGGAAAGGGGAATGGAGAGTGATTGCTAATGAGCACAGGACTTCTTTTGGAGGTGATGAAAAAGTTCTGGAATTTGTGTGATGGTTGTACAACTTTGTGAGCATAATAAAAATCCCTGAATTTGAATATGAATCATACTTTTAGCTAATGTTTTAATTATCATTTTATGTTCTATTAACCAGATCAAAATCTTGTTTCACTTGATTTTTAGTAGATTTTTTTTCATTTTATTGTTATTTTTGAATAATTCTTTGATTTACTTGGTTCAAAAGGCAAAATACATGAAACATTATTCCTCAAGAAGTTTTACTCCTATGAATATTTATTCTTATTTTCCACCTTTTCTTTCCAAAAGGTAGTGTTCTCTCTATATATGCAAACATTGTTCAGTGCCTTAGATTTTTCACTCAACAATATGACCTGGACATCTTCCCACATTGGAACTTAGAGAACTTCCTAGTCCTTGGATTTGCAGTTGCATGGTATTCCACTAGTGGAAGTAAGACAACTTATTGAATCAGTCCCCTGAATCATCTGATTTTTAAAATATGAAGATATAATTAAATAGAATTTTGAAATGTCAGTGGATAAAGAATACTCACTCAACTTACATGTACATCTGGTTTGAAATATTTTGGCTTATGGAATGATCAGAGAAAAGGAATTTGTTACTTATAGGCTCCAAAATAATAATTTATAAAAGAAATCCTATAAAAACTAATTTTGAACCAAAATGCATAGCAATTATAGAAAAGAAAAAATCAATGTGCATAGAGCAATTATGTTCTAATATTTTAAACGAGGATATGTTTCTTATTAAAGTTTATTAAAGCTCAAATTATGTAATGGTGGCTATTCTGTAACTTTACATTTAAAAGTAAAATAACTAAAGCCTTTTGTGATAGCAAATTAATTTTTTGAAATTTTATTCATTTATCCTTGGTTGATATTAAGATTTCAAAAACAAAAGCAACATACTTTCATTGATTGTAGCAAAGCAGAAACATAATTAAATATCAGATTAAAACTCAAACCACGAAAAATGATCTAATGTTTTCCTTTCACATTTATTAGGAAAACAATCAAAAGCCTTTTCTGATATTAAATTTGTTTTTTGAAGTCTTACTCAAAGGAATCCTAGATTAATCATAGATTTTTAAATCCGCCCATTCGTGCCTGGGGCTGAGGTCCTCCCTTGCCTAGGCAGAGGTGGGAGCTTAGTGGGGCTGCTGCAGCCCTGCTTCCTCCTCCCCATTTCTATGCTCCTGGGACCAGGTCTGCACTGGTAGGTGCTAGAGCCAGGAGAGACTTTTGAGATAATGTACAATCTCCTCATTTTATGTATGAGGAAACTGGGGCTTAGGGAAGAAAATGAAGTTGTCCAGGGTCACTCAACTAGTGGTAATGCCAGAACCAAGGTGAAGATGTTTGGAGGTGTCGGGGCTGTGGGGACCACATTGCTCCAAGCCAACGATGGTACAGGACTGTCAATGAAGCCTGGCACAGCTGTTGCTTCCGGTGTTCAGAATGCCAGGATTCCCTCACCAGGTGGTTCTACGAGAAGGATGGGAAGCTCTACTGTCACAGGACTACTGGGAGATGTTTGGGGAGTTCTGTCATGGGTGCTCCCTGCTGATGACAGGGCCTATTATAGTGGCTGGAGATGTTACAGTAGGTGGTTAATCAGACATGAGCAGGGCAGGAGAGGGCTCCTCCACACCAGGAATGTCAGGCTACCATTAGGTGATGGTCAGGCAGTTGTTAACCATCTCTCTAAAATAATAATTGGTTGCGGCTCATACCAGAGAAAGGCAGTCTCCCAAAACATTAAAAAAAAAAAAAACCCTAAAACTGGTGATCAGCAGCTTCCTGATAAGATCTCAGGAGCAGGGTGAGTGGGCTCAAGCATGTGCACTAAGAGGTAAAATGATGGAGTTTAACTGGTCTATGACCTTCCTCTAGGAATGCTCAACTAGTAAGGGGAAAGCACCTCAAGTGAGCATATGCACAACTTCAGTAAACACACTGCGCATGCAGCCCCTCCCAAGTGCTAGCAGGCCACTGCGCATGCAGACAGCCCACCCCAAGGGAAGAATCAGGGGAGACAAGATGCAGATCCCAGAAGAATGCTAACATATAAAACCCCAAGTCAAAGGTCAAACTGCACACTTGATCTCTGAAGTCTCCTGCTTGGCCCTCTTCCAAGTGTGCTTTACTTCCTTTCATTCCTGCTCTAAAGCTTTTTAATAAACTTTCTTTCCTGCTCTGAAACTTGCCTTGGTCTCTCACTGTCTTATGCCCCTCAGTGAAATTATTTCTTCTGAGGAGGCAAGAATTGAGGTTGCTGCAGACCCATGCAGATTTGCTGCTGCGAATAGGGAGTTCAAGTACCATCCAGAATGCTTTGCCTGTATGAGCTATAAGGTGACCATTGAGGATGGGGATGCATATACCCTGGTGCTGTGTGTCACCCTATACTGTGGAAAGTACCACAATGAGGTGGTGCTGGCACCCATATTTGAGAGACTCTCCACAGAGTCCATTCAGGACCAGCTGCCCTACTCTGTCATGCTCATGTCCATGCTGGCCACCACAGAGGGCAGGCAGAGCTTCTCCGTGTCCGTGGAGAATGCCTGCTCCAACTACATTACCACCATGCAAGTAAAAGAGGTCAAACAGATGCATATCAGTCCAAACAGCCACAATGCCATCCACCCCAGGGACCACATCCTGGAGATCAGTGGAACCGCCATCCACACACTCCAAGTAGAGGAGTTGGAGGATGCAATTAACCAGATGAGCCAGACACTTCTGCTGTTGATTGAACATGACCCCGTCTCCCGGTGCCCAGCCCAGCTGCGGCTGGATGCCTGGCTCTCTCCTCACATGCAGAATGCTGGACACCCTCACGCCCTCATCACCCTGGACACCAAGGATAATCCAGAGGGGATGCTGAGAAGATGCTCCCTGAGACTCAGTAACAGCATCTCCAAGTCCCCTAGCCCTAGCTCCCCAAAGGAGCCCCTGCTGCTCAGCTGTGACGTCAGCCACTGGGAATCCCTTTGTTGTTCTAGCACTTATTCAAAGCAGATCTTCCGGTCTTGTGACCTGATCCACGGGGAGGTCCTGGGGAAGGGCTTCTTTGGGCAGTCTATCAAAGTGACACACAAAGCCACAGGCAAAGTGGTGGTCATGAAGGAGTTAATGAGATGTGATGAGGAGAACCAGAAGACTTTTCTGACTGAAGTGAAAGTGACGTGAAGCCTGGACCACCCCAATGTGCTCAAGTTCATTGGCGTGCTGTAAAAGGACAAGAAGCTGAACTTGCTGAGAGGACATTGAGGGGGGCACACTGAAGGACTTTCTGCAAAGTGTGAACCCATTCCCCTGGCAGCGGGAAGTCAGCTTGGCCAAAGGCATTGCCTCCAGAATGGCCACCAGCAAGAAATGTAATTTGCATAAGAACAACTTCAAGAAGTGCTACACGGTGGTAGGAAACCTCTACTGGGTGACACCTGAGATGCTGAATAGAAAGAGCTATGATGAAATGTGGATGTCTTGTCTTTTGGGGTCATTCTCTGCGAGACCATTGAGCAGATGTATGCAGATCCTGATTTCATTCCCCAAACACTGGACTTTGGCCTCAGCATGATGCTTTTCTGGGAGAAGTTTGTCCCCACAGACTGCCCTCCAACCTTCTTCCCCCTGGCCATGACCTGCTGCAGACTGGAGCCCAAGAGCAGACTGGCAGTCTCAAAACTGGAGGACTCCCTGTACCTGGTGGAGCTGGGCATCCCGCTGCCTGTAGGGCTGGAGGAGTTGGGCCACACTGTGAGCATGCAGTACGGCCTGATCCAAGACTCACCCCACTAGCCCTGGCCCAGCCCCCTGCAGGGGGGTGTTCCATAGCCAGCATTGCTCTTCTGTACCCCATCCCTGCTGTGAGCAGGGTTTTTCGGGCTTCGTGTGGATTGGCAGCTCATTAGAAGCAGAACAAGCCGGCAGGGTGCGGTGGCTCACACCTGTAATCCCAGCACTTTGGGAGGCCAAGGCATGTGGATCACCTGAGTTCAGGAGTTCGAGACCACCCTGACCAATATGGAGAAACCCCATCTCTACTAAAAATACAAAAAATTACCCGGGCGTGGTGATGCATGCCTGTAATCCCAGCTACTCGGGAGGCTGAAGCAGGACAATTGCTTGAACCCAGGAGGCGGAGGTTGCGGTGAGCCGAGATCGCACCATTGCACTCCAGCCTGGGCAACAAGAACAAAACTCCATCTCAAAACAAAAACAAAAAAGAAGCAGAACAAGCCATCTCTTTTATCTCCCCAGGAGACGAGTGGATGCACCACCAGGAAAATGTATCTCCATAGGTTTGAGGGCCTGGTTACTCTCTGCAAATCCAGCACTCACCTGAAAACTGTGAAGAAGACAAAAAAAAAAAAAAAAAAAAAAAGCCTGGCCTTTGGGCCAGGAGGAAATCTGTTACTCAGATCCACCCAGGAGCTTCCAGGTCACGCTGATTAGTGTAATAGATTACACTTGCTAGGCAGGATCCCAGGGTGAACCTGCCTGTGAACTCTGAAGTCTGTAGTCCAGCTGGGTGCAGGAGGCCTTCAAGTGGAAGTGTGGACAAAGGAAAGACTGGTGGCCAGAAGGCACTCAAAGGGTGTGAAAAGACAGTGGTGCTCCCCACTTCCTCTCCAGGTCCTGCTCTTCCTGGAGCAGAGCTTGAGGGAGTAGGTTTTGAAGAGTCTTGGTGTATGGCACAACTGGCCAGGAGTCAGGAAAAGGGCTGGCTTCTGTTCACCTGCTGGAGGGTGACTCTAGCCAGCCAGGCACAACATCCATGCGAGGGGAAGCTTCTACCTCATGTTTTCAAACCTAATTACCAGAGACTGGCTGAGAACTTATGGACAACAACCTGTCTGTTTGCAACAGTCACTTTCAAGCAGAGGAAGAGGCTGGGGGACTGGAAAGAAAGAGGCCCTGCCCTCTGGAAAGCCCAGCTCCTGGCTTTTGCTACTTATACCCTGGTGGACTCCTCAGTCAGAAGCCTAAGCCATTTTGCCTAGAGCTAGATGGGTTCTGGAGGACAGTGTGGCTTGTCACAGGCCTAGGGGCTCAGGTAGGGGAGTGGGACTCTCAGCAATCTCTTGGCCTTGGCCTTGTGGCAGCCACTGTTCACCCTTCAACATGCCTGGTTTAGGCAGCAGCTTGGGCTAGGAAGAGGTGGTGACAGAGTCCCAAAGCTGAGATGCTGAGAGAGATACCTCCCCAAGTTGGGCCAGCTGACTTCTACTTCCCGCATTGGCTATCCCACCTCACTAGCTCCTGGCTGCAGCTGTCTGAGCCACAGCTGCGGGTACTGGAAAGCCCTGAAGTGGCCCTCCACCTTGGCTCCCAGAGCTGCAGGGACTCTTTGGCTCAACTAGATTTGCATCCTCCTAACTGTGAGCTTACAGCATATTTAACAAATTGAGAATAGGTTTGGGGCATTAATGCAATGTGTGGCCGTTGTATTGGAGTGGTGTCTGTGGCACGGGATTGATCCAGGAAAGTGGTTGCTGTAAATATTATCTTGTCATTACATCTATTGGGTGGTATGTGAAATGTCGTACATAGACTTGATGAACTGTGGGATCAAATGTCGTCTCTGGCCAGAGTTTCCTTGCTATACAGACTATACTTACACGTGAAGTTTGCAAGCTTGCTGTAGGGTTAAGCCTGGACTCCCAGCAGCAGCTCAGTTTAGTATTGTGCGGCTGGTTGTGCCTCAGCTGTCCCCAATAAGTGTGGGAGTGGTGGGTCTGAACTGGGTCATTGATCAGACACAGTAAATTAAGCAGTTAGTATAACAAGCGATTTTTTAAAATCCAGGATTTTTTGAACAAGGGGAACAGTTTTGCATGCATTTGTGCATTGCAGTGAGGTTGAGATATACATGTCAACTTTGAAAACGAGCCAAGAGATTATAAATCAGCATATGAGACTCTTCCTATTCATTTTATTAAAGTACTGACTTCGTTATCATTTACACATTTAGAAATTGTATTGTGCTGTGCAGAAAAGGACAAAATGTGGGGGCAAGTATTAAATTAGACAATATGCCAGGAAGAACAATCAATTATTTGTTAGGTACCTATTAATTATTTGTCCAAGCGAAAACTGGTTTCTGAGACTGTTATCTGTAATAAAATACATTTCCCAATGAGGCAGTGAGGGAGATGATCATAGGTGAATCTTTGCCAATCCTGTGTCTGTTCATTGTTTTGCATGTATTATACCCTGGGAGGTCTTGAGGACCAAACATGGAATGTATGACTTTTAAAATATGTCTGGCCAGGCATGGTTGCACATGCCTGTAATTCCAGCACTTTGGGAGGCTCAGGCGGGCAGATCACCTGAGGTCAGGAGTTTGAGATCAGCCTGGCCCACATGGTGAAACCCCATCTCTCCTGAAAATACAAAAATTAGCCAGGCATGGTGGTGGATGCCTGTAATCCCAGCTATTCAGGAGGCTGAGGAAGGAGAATTACTTGAACCTGGGAGGCAGAGGTTGCAGTGAGCTGACATTGCGCCACTGCACTCCAGCCTAGGTGACAGAGTGAGACTCTGTCTCAAAAAATAAATACACAAAAATTCAATATGTCTGGTGATAATTTAAAATATCAAAATCATCCCATTTAAAAATCAAGCATGATTTTTCAAGGAAATTAATTTTGCTACTTTTCCATTCATGGCACAGGGAGTTGTTTTTGAGAAGTGTTTATTCTTCAACTTGCCCCTTGAAAGTAAATTTATTTTTTTTCCCCGGTCTATAGGGCAACACCAATCATAAGACAATTCCTCTTTTATTGCTCTCTTAACATTCTCCAGCTCACAGGAAACTTCCTCTTCAGGCTTTTATCACTGTACTTCTAAGTGTCAATTAGTGAGTTTTATCTGTTATTCCATTAATGTCTTTTAAAAGTCTATTATATGAAAATCCCTGTGCAACTTGTTATTTGAGAAGCAAAGGCAAAAAAAAGTCACTTAGTGGATATAGTATGACAAAATAGAAACACACAAAGATATAAATAACAAATCTATAATATGAAATACAGCAATATGAGAGGAGAAGGATAATGCAGGCAGATCATAGTTGATTTCTGGGCACATAGGGTCTCCAGACACGAAAGGGGTGCAGACAACAAAGTGCACATGGATGGAGTAATTTGTGTGGCTTCACAGGAGGGGAAGACCTCAACAGGACATGGGACAGCATTTGAGTGGACAGAGGGAAGAAGATCAGCACTCACTAAGAAACCTTGGCGGTAAAGAAGTCCCCCTATTTAGGAATCAATGACAAGGTGAATGTGGCTGGCATCAAAAACTAAAGGAGAGGACTAGCAAGCCTGGAAAACTGAAGTTGCATTCAGCCCATAGAAGGTCTTGCATGTGAGAATAAGGAAGAATTTGGAGTTTACCTTCTTTCTGTTAGATGATTTATTCATCATCAAGTGTTTATGGAGTACCAGGAACAGTCCCAGGAACTGATAATGCAGTGATGATTAAGATACTCCTTGCAGCTCTGGAACCTTCATTGTAGAAGGGAGGAAGACAGAAAATCAACCGGAAAACAAATTAACAAGATCATTCAGGCCGGGTGTGGTGACTCACACCTGTAATCCAAGCACTTTGGGAGGCCAAGGCAGGAGGATGGCTTGAGTTCAGGAGTTGGAGACTAGCCTGGGCAACATAATTACCCATAGAGACCCCATCTCTATGAAAAATTAAAAACAAAACAAAACAAAACAAAAACTAGCCCACTGTGGTGGCACACGGTTGTAGTCCCAGCTACTTGGGAGGTTGAGGTAGGAGGATCCCTTGAGCCTAGGAGGTAGAGGCTGCAGTGAGCAGAGATCGTGCCACTACACTCCAGCCTGGGCAACAGAGCAAGTCTCTGTCTCAAATAAATAAATAAATAAATAAATAAATAAATAAAAATAAGATCAAGATAATAACAATTGTGGCAAAAATAATGAAATAAGATCGTGAGAAAGAGGATGACTGGGGCTAGGGATAAATTTTTATTTTTAATTTTAATTTTTATTTTTATTTTTTGAGACAGAGTCTTGCTCTGTCACCCAGGCTGGAGTGCAGTGGTGTGATCTGGCTCACTGCAACTTCCGCCTCCTGGGGATTCAAGCGATTCTCCTGCCTCAGGCTCCCAAGTAGCTAGGACTACAGGCATGCACCACTGTACTCAGCTAATTTTTGGAATTTTAGTAGAGATGGGGTTTCACCATGTTGGCCAGGCTGGTCTCAAACTCCTGGCCTCAAATGATCTGCCTGCCTTGGCCTCCCAAAGTGCTGGGATTACAGGCGTGAGCCACTGTGCCTGGCCTGATCATTTTTTCAAAGCAAGGAAATAACACTATCAAAACAAAGATTTAGAAAGTTACATTTCTTTTTGCTTAATAAACACTCATGCACTAGGGAAAGAACAGGCTTTTGGCTTCCTCTCTTCTTACTTTTATGAAACATTTATTGAGTGGTGCTTTTCTGGGGACAACTCTTTCACTTAGTTTTCTAAATTAATTAGGGGGATCTCTAAGAATAGAAACTTTTGATCCAAATAGAAAAGTGAGAAGTCCGAGACAAGTTAGCACCTACCCAGTGTAGGTCGGCAAGTTTCTCTTTTGGCTTTTGCTAACGATGATGTTGCTGAAGGAGCCAGGTTTTTCAGAAAAAGGCAGGGAATGTTGGGTCTGCCCTTGATCCATACAGTGTCAGTGACTGTCCACTACAACTGGATCCAGATGTTCCCTCACAATCACTTCCACTGAACATTATCATTCTTAAAGGAAAAATATAAATATGCCCTAATATCTATTAATTTGAATCCATGTTTTCACAAGTTATATGAATCACCACCATTTTAGGCAGTTCAGATTTGCCCAGTTGAGGCCTCCTAACCAGATGTGCTATGCTAAGCCAACAACAGTCAGCAGAACTGCCTATGAATATGAACAAAAATGAGTGTTTCAGATAAGAAGTGATCTCCCAGACTTCATGCCAGAAAACAACTGTGTGAGTTTAGAGTTCTGGCTGGGGATTTCTGAAGCAAGCCAATTTCATAATGTTGTTGGTTGCTTCTTTATCCTTAACAGCTTTATTTTTTCATCTGAATTAAGTGTGTGCCTGTAATTTACCATTCAAAATGTAAACTCCCTTCTCCCCCATGTTTTCCCATCTTGTTCTCTTCCCACCCCCACCGCGACTTTGATCTCCCTAATCTCCTAAATTCCTCCCAGAGATACAGACTTTAGCAGTTCATTCTCTTGGTCCTTCACCTTTAAAGCATAGCTTCCCTCCCTTCAAAAGTCTTATTCACTTTCCACCTTCTTTCAACATGTAGCCAGAAAGTCCATGTAGTAGAGCAGAAAGAGGTGGGCTTTGAAGTCAGCAAGACCTGGGTTTGAAAAGCAGCTCTGCCTGAATGGCTCTGGGAATCACTTCATGTTTTAAAGCCCCACTTCTTCACCTATGCAGTGTGCTTGACGGACAAAGTAAATGCTTACCGTATCTGAGGTTTAAAGGAAATAATTAATATAAACTATAGCTAATACATATATGTATAAGTGCCTGCAATATAGAAGGTGATATACAAGCAAATGTTTGAAATTGAGCCCCCTGTTTCCCCCTTTTTTCCAGTAATTGCATGTTTGGAAAATTACTGTTATTCTAT
The DNA here is from genome assembly GCF_043159975.1 of Macaca nemestrina. Taxonomy (NCBI): domain Eukaryota; kingdom Metazoa; phylum Chordata; class Mammalia; order Primates; family Cercopithecidae; genus Macaca; species Macaca nemestrina. The sequence continues at coordinate 149,150,230 of NC_092145.1, forward strand.
AGATGTGTACATAGAGTGTATTTTTCTCTGTGTCTCCATAATGTTTTAGAACTATGATTTTCAAATTTTAACATGCATGCAAATCACTTGGTGATCTCAGTTTTTCTGATTCAGGAAGTCTAAGTTTGGCCTGAGATTCTGCATTTCTAACAAGCTTCCAGGTGACATTGAGGCTGCTGGTTCAAGGACCATGCTTTAAATGGCAATGTCGTAGAAGGAAAGTTCACAGATGTGGTGTTAGGAATGTATTCAGCTGCATGTAACAGAACACCAGCTAACAGTGTCTTATCAGGATTTGTTCTCATGCATTAAGAATCTAGAGGAGGTAGATGGCTACTAGCATTGGTTTTGTGTGGCACCATGATATCAAGCCTAGCATGACTGTGATACTCTTGCTTTTCCCTCAGGCTTGTTGGTGAATGGCCATAAAACTGGATGCTACAGTTTCAGACTTCATGTTCACATTTCAAGGTAGTGAGAAGAGACATATCCCATGCCAGCTGTTCACTTCTATCTGGAGAGCAAAAGTTTTTCAGAACCTCCTGAAAGCTTTGGCTTATGTTATAATGACCATCTTAGTGTCACATGGCCAATCCACACTCCAAGACAGAGAAAGTGAGCCTTCTGAGAAGAAAGAGTGGGTACTGAATAGGCAACTAGCAGAGACTACTCTATTTAGGTTCCTCCTACCTTTGCTAAATAACTTCTATGTAACTTTCCTCTGATACCTGATCTTTTCATACATACTCAGAAGATACTTGGTAACCCTTTGAAGGTTTACGTAGCTGCCCCAGTAGAGGAATTGCTTTTCTCAGCTCTTATATATCATACAAGTCTAATATGATATTTATTAATACACAAAGTATAATTGTGAGTTAATAAAGTCAGCTTTCAATTCCTTAAGAAAATGCTCAGATTCTTACTGAACACAGACCACGTCACTCACTTAAATAATTTGGGCTCAAATTAAATACTTTAATTTATATTCAAATTAGCGCTCAGTGAAGGAATTAGATGTCAAGAATAATAGGTCAAAGGGAACATGGGAATGTTAATCCCCTGTCTATAAATAGAAGACTAGTGATACACAGATCAAAATTAAGTTCAAACAGCATGCCTAAAATAGACTTTTGCAAATGATGCTTCTAAGGAGGAATTATTTCAGTGAAAATAACTCTAGCTCCTATTTTAAGAAATCTTGGATGTTACAATAATGTATTAACTCATGGCAAATAAATTAGTGGATGTCAAATAAAATTATTACGCAAATAATAATTCATAACACGAAAAAGACAAGCAGATTTACTTTGTAAGAAAGTTGAACACTCTACGGAAATGGGGAAGAGAAACAAAATTCATACCTCATACTGTCAAATTAGAGGTCAATAATAAAATCAGATTTCAATTATTTGAGACTATATTGACATTTCCACCAACTTTATGAATCAGTCAGTTAATATACATGGGAACTTTAGTCTATTAGAGGCTATAAATAAAAATATTAAGTCAACATAATTACTCTTGTGCCCCAGGGATGGTATGAATCCCCCACCCCGCAAAAAAGACATTTCCAGAGTTGATGTGCAAAGACATGACTTTGATTTTAAAGCCCTTTTCAGCTGTTTGACTTCAGACTATTCCTTTGCCCTGATGGCAATGTTGACCACGTATAATTGCTCTGATGATTAAGTGAGAGGATGTAGGGAAGGTGTCAGGCATGTAGTAGGCTCTTGAAAACTTCCTTCTTTCATGTTCTGTACCATTTAGGGAGCTCACACTCTGTTTTCTGTTGTTGCTTGGTTTTCCGATATTAGCATATTAGAAAGGTGCTTGGAGAGAAAGCATATTAGGGAAGACCACGATATCTTAACAAGATGATTCCATTACTTTAAAGGATTGTTAAGTCCTCAGGATATCTAAGATAAAGACTAAAATAACATCTAAAGGCAAATGTAAATTATTTGACAATTTTCCACTGTTTCACCATTTGGAAGTCTCAACCTTTAGCAAACTTTGTGTGGTACAGATTATTAAGAACTGATGAATTCCATAGACCAGATTAGGCTTAATAATAGCTTGTTTTGCTTCATACTTTAAGTAACTTTTTTAAAAAAAAATCACATCAATTAGTGTCTGAATTTAAGAAGTCTTACAGCAGACAGAACTTGGGCAGCAAAGATCATTTCCAATGAAAGTGGGTATACCAACACTGCAGAAATGAGAAGCAACTTCCTACTTGATGTTTTGGTTCCAAAATGGCACATTCACTATTATAGCAATATCACATTAGACTGATCTCTTCTTCTACAATATAGTGATCATATTTGCTAATTGTTCCTGAGGTTATAAAAGTAATTGGTTATATTCCTGATGCAGGATCAGAGGAGGCAGGAAGTGGAGGTAGGAGATGCCCATTAAGCACTGTGAGCATGTGATCAAGGCTTTGGTGCTTTTCAGGGACTTAAAAATCTTCAAGACTTGAAATCAAATTTATGGGCTTAAAAATACAAAGTGAGAACTGTAAAATGTAAATAAATGTTTAATTAAATGTATACAAAGCCTAACATTATATCAACTTCCCTAATTAATAAATTTAGTATCTATAAACATTTCACTACATTTAAAACCATATATAAGTCATATTTTGTCACTTTGTGAGAGTTGGTGTGTATGCATAGTAACTACTGAGAAATTATAACCAATTCATAAGTCAAAAGTTACTTGTAGCCAAATATCATAAAACACAATTATAAAATCCTGAACTTTTTTTTTTTTTACAATAATGAATTATGCTTCCTGTGGGATTGGGGTTTGTTTTAATATGTTTTATTTATTTATTTTTTTTATTTTTATTTTTTTGAGATGGAGTCTCACTGTGTTGCCCAGGCTGGAGTGCAGTGGTGTGATCTTGTCTGCCTCCTGGGTTCAAGTGATTCTCCTGCCTCAGCCTCCCTAGTAGTTGGGACCACAGGCATGTGCCACCACACCCGGCTAATTTTTGTATTTTTAGTAGAGATGGGGTTTCACATGTTGGCCAGGCTGGTCTTGAACTCCTGACCTCAGGTGATCCACCCACCTCAGCCTCCCAAAGTGCTGGGATTACAGGCATGAGCTACTGAGTCCAGACTAGTATATTTTATATAATGTGGAAGAGAGATTCTAAAAGTAAGAGAGCATAGGGCTACAGTATGTTTAGACCAGCGCTGCAGACATATTAAAAAGTATGAGTTAGTGAGCACTCATCCTATAGAAATCCTGTAATCAAATAAGATCAGTATTTGGTATGTAATTATTGCAGTTATTTGTAGAAAAAAAATCTCTAAGTTTTATGCTTTAATGAAAAATTTATCTTTAGAATCTGTCTCTTTAAAATCCATCTCTCATCTCTCTTGTCCTCTGTCCAAAGTCCCTACTGATTCTATATTTTAAGACTTTTGAAATATAAAATTCTAGGCTTGGTTTTCATGGAGCATCATAATCTATTCCTAATCGACCCAGTTCTCTACACCTACCAGACTAATACTTTGTCCTTCAGACATCAACATTGTCCTTTCCCATTGTCCTTCTAAATATATCCTTCACCTGGAATGATATTCTTTATCCTTAATCCTCATTCATTCGTAAGTTCATTTTGTGTTTATGGAGCCTACTATGTGCCAAGCAGTGCTCTAGGTTTTGGGAATGCAAAGGTGAATGAAACATAGTCTCTGCCTCAGAGAACTAATAATCGTTTACCTTGCCACTTAGACTGTGGTCTTTGAACCGGCATCCCCAGCATCAGCATCACCTTGTAGAAATGCAAAATCTCAAGTCTCACCCTTTTCTGAACATCTACAGTACAGTCTTCTACCACTAGTTTAGCCCTTAATCATACTTAATCCTTGACCTTTCTCTTGTTCGCTGTTGTTTTGGGCATGAAATGCTCTTCTTCTCAAATGGGGTTTCCATTGGCTAAGAGCAGGAGTAGAGACTTCTTACACTTCTGTACCCCATGAAAGCAATCGACATTTACTGAGTCTATACAATTAGGAAATACTTTTGCTTCATCCGTTTAACAAAACTACTAATATAAAATAGGCTTTGCCTGCTGAAAAGTCTAGGGAATATACTAGTGGATAACATTCATGTAACATCCTCAAAAAAAGAGACTAGATTGGGACTACCTATCCATCTGAATGAAAATGAATTGAAGTCAGATATTTCTCCATCTACCTAGAATTATTGTCATGCAGATAAGAGCAACTGTTCAATCAGATATACCCCAGACCTGCTGGGGGAAAACTCAAGGAAAGAGAAACAGTGGCCTATGTGTAGATCCCTAATGCCTCATCACACTCCAGGGCAGTGCCCAGCAATCTGGCAGAAACAGGCATCAGACCCTAGGAGAGGAGAAAAATAAAATAGGGAGGAGTCTTAAACAACCCAAAGGACAGCAGGAATAAAGAGGGAAGAGGGAAAAGAAAAACAAAAACTGGAACTAAGGCAAGACATAAAATAAGATGGAAAAAATGAAACCAAGCAGTTTTGTAATCACAACAATTGCAACAAAACTCTCTAGTTCAAAAGTGATGATCATAGCCTGAATGTTTTTTAACAAAAACTTCTTGTAAATTGTATCGTTTATGAGAAAAAAACTGAAACAAAGGAGCACAGGAATGTTGAAAGTAAAATGACTGGAAAAGTCATACCAGATACATATTAATCAAAAGGAAGTTGGTATATTTGTGGTACTATTAGACAAAACATACTTTAAGGCAAAATATATCACTAAGAGTAATATACAAATATATTACTAAAAGTTTTATATAAAATATAAAACAAATAACTGGAGAATACATAATATGTTTTTCAAACACACCTAGAACTTTACAAAATCTGACTATATAGCAGAACCTAAAATCATCTCAAAAATGTCAAGAAAAAAACATTAGCATACAGTTCATCCCCTCTGATCACAACTACACTAGAAAACAAGAACAAACAAAACAACGGAAAGCAAAACATACCTCACACTTTTGGAAATTAAGAAAAAAAGCAAATTAAAAAATATGTAGTTCACAGAACAGATAACATTGGAAATTAGAAAACACTTATAATTTAAAAATATTAAAAATAATGCTGGGCAGGATGGCATGCACCTGCAGTCCCAGCTACTTGGGAGGCTGAGGCAGGAAGATCGCTTGAGTCTAGGAGTTTGATGCCAGCCTGGGCAACAACATAGTGAGACCCTGTCTCTAAAAATAAAAAAATGCTACAATCAAATTTTGGGGGTGCAACTAAAGTGGTTGTATTAGTCTGTTCTTACACTGCTAATAGAGACATATGCGAGACTGGGTAATTTATAAAGAAAAGGAGGTTTAATGGACTCACAGTTCCACATGGCTGGGGAAGCCTCACAATCATGGCAGAAGGTGAAGCAGGAGCAAAGGTGTGTCTTATATGGTGGCAGGCGAGAGAGAACATGTACAGGTGAACTCCCATTTATAAAACCATCAAATCTCATGAAACTTATTCATGTTCATGTGAACAGCATGGGAAAACCTGCCCCCATGATTCAATTATCTCCCACTGGGTCCCTCCCATGACATGTGGGGATTATAGGAGCTACAATTCAAGATGAGATATGGGTAGGGACACAGCCAAACCATATCAGTGGTATTTGACAGGAAGTTTATAGACTCAAATGCTTCTATTATAAAAGAAGGGTAAAAATAAATTAAACTTCCACATTAAGACATCAGAAAAGAAACACTGAATACACTTGAACAATGTAGAGGGATGAGAATAATAAAGTTAAGAACGTAAATGAAAAGATATAAGAAAATAGATTAAAATAAAAGTCAAGTTATTTACTTTAAAAGACTAACAGTGTGACGAGCAACTGACAAAACTCATAAAATAGAGAAGGAGAAAACAAAACAAAAGAAAACATCAATACTATTAGGAATATAAAGACAGATAGCTACGGATGCACAGAGATTTAAAAGATAATGAGAACCACTGGATTGGAGTGTGACTAGCTCTTCCAGAAAGAAAGACTGGAAGGGAGAGTGTATAGCACAGGTACAGTGCTGAAATGATAAGGATAAAGTCTTCTGTTGCTCTCAGTGAAATGGAAAATAAGAACCCTGATATGGTTTGGCTCTGTGTCTCCACCACCCAAATCTCATGTCAAATTGTGATCCCCATGTGTTGAAGAAGGAGCCAAGTGGAAGATGATTAAATCATGGCAGTGAATTTCCCCCTTGCTGTTCTGGTGATAGTGAGTTGCGTTCTCATGAGATCTGGTTGTTGAAAGTGTGCAATGCTGATCATCACTGACCATCAGAGAAATGCAAATCAAAACCACAATGAGATACCATCTCACACCAGTTAGAATGGTGATCATTAAAAAGTCAGGAAACAACAGGTGCTAGAGAAGATATGGAGAAATAGGAACAGTTTTACACTGTTGGTGGGACTGTAAACTAGTTCAACCATTGTGGAAGATGGTGTGGCAATTCCTCTAGGATCTAGAACTAGAAATACCATTTGACCCAGCCATCCCATTACTGGGTATATACCCAAAGGATTATAAATCATGCTGCTATAAAGACACATGCACACGTATGTTTATTGCAGCACTATTCACAATAGCAAAGACTTGGAACCAACCCAAATGTCCATCAGTGACAGGCTGGATTAAGAAAATGTGGCACATATACACCATGGAATACTATGCAGCCATAGAAAAGGATAAGTTCATGTCCTTTGTAGGGACATGGATGAAGCTGAAAACCATCATTCTCAGCAAACTATTGCAAGGACAAAAAAAACAAACACCGCATGTTCTCACTCATAGGTGGGAATTGAACAATGAGATCACTTGAACACAGGATGGGGAACATCACACACTGGGGCCTGTCGTGAGGTGCAGGGAGTGGAGAAGGATGGCATTAGGAGATATACCTAATGTAAATGACGAGCTAATGGGTGCAGCACACCAACATGGCACATGTATACATATGTAACAAACCTGCACATTGTGCACATGTACCCTAGAACTTTAAGTATGATAAATAAATAAATAAATAAATAAATGTGTGTAGCACTTCCTCCTTCACTTTCTCTCTCTCTCTCCTGCCACCATGTGAAGATGTGCTTGCTTCCCTTTGGCCTTCTACCGTGATTGTAAGATTTCTGAGGCCTTCCCAGCCATGCCTCCTGTACAGCATATGTAACTGTGAGTCAATTAAACCTCTTTTCTTTATAAACAAACAGTCTCAGGTAGTTCTTGATAGCACTGTGAGAATGGACAAATACAAACCCCAAATGAGAGTGAAGAGGGCAGGGAGGGAGTTAAAAAACCTGTCCTGTAAAGCACCGTGGTTGATATTTTTTATGCAATCTCACCAGAACCTATTTCTCTAAAAGAAGGTCAAGTATTCCCTTCAACAAAGACTTGGGGGCATTAAACTTACAGAACCCCTCTTCCAAAATTATGCTTAGTACCACAGTGATAATTCTTTTGAGAATATATTTAATTTTTTGACTCAGATAAAAACCACTTGAGTCAACCCTGATAAGGAAGATGAGTAGAGGAGAAAAACATATATTTTAAACCAAAACAATATGTAGCTTTAAAATAAAGAAGCAAGCATTACTTCCTTCTCAACTGGCATTGGAAATTCTTTGGATTAAAGGGCTTTCACATATTTTAAGCAAAGAAAGCATAAGGCTAAGAGGGGCACCACCTCTGTAGGCAGTTATGTTGGAGTCCTCACTCAGCTAGCAGATTTTTAAAAGAAAATCAAATTGCCTTGCTAATTTAATATCTCTTAGATTGAGGAAACAGATGAATAAAACCATTGACTTAATACTTCATAGATGCTCAATAAATGCTAGCTATTTACCAATGTTTACTATCTTGCATATAATATCTCACATATTAAAGAAAAGTATGGTTCTTATTTTGAAGAGCATATTTCTTTTGAAAAGTGTTTTAAATTTTGGACCCAAGCATTTTAAACTTTGGAGCCAAGAATTTTAAATTTTCGTAGTGCATGCCTGTAGTTCCAGCTATTCAGGAGGGTGATGTGGGAGGATCACTTGAGCCCAGGAGTTTGCCTGGGCAACATAGTTTGCCTGGTCAACCTCGTCTGTTAAAACAATTTTTTTAGTTTTAAATTTTATTTTTAACTGACATATAATAATTTTATGTATTTATGGGGTAGAAAGTGATGTTTTGATATATGTCTACAGTATTGGAATGGTTAAATTAGGCTAATTAACAGATCCATCATGTCACATACTTTTTTTTTTTTTGGTGGTGGAAATATTTAAAATCTACTTTCTTAGCAATTTTGATCTATGCAATGCATCGTTATTTATTAGAGTCACCATTATGTGCAATAGATCACTAAAGCTTATTCCTCCTAACTGAAACTTTGTACCCTTTAATCAACATTTCCCCTTTCCCCATTTATCCCCCATCCTCCAGACTCTTATAACCATCTCTACTTTTATGATGTTTTTAAATTCCACATATAAGTGAGATCATGCAGTATTTGTTTTTCTGCACCTGGCTTATTTTACTTAGCATAATGTCTTTCAGGTTCATGTTGTCATGAATGACAGGGTTTAACTATTTTTTAAAGGCTGTATAGTATTCTATTGCATATATATGCCACATTTTCTTTTTCCATTCGTCTGATGATGTACACTTTGGTTGCTTCCATATTATAACTATTGTGAATAGTGCTGCAACAAACAGCACTGTAGATACCTGTTTGACATATTGATTTCAATTACTTTGGATGTATACCCAGAAGTGAGATTATTAGATCACATGGTCATTCTACTTTTACCTTTCTGAGGAACTTTCATATAGTTTTGTGTAGTGACTGTATTAATTTACATTTCCACCAGC